>NC_067484.1:53801319-54049848 GCF_947179515.1 Apodemus sylvaticus | reverse complement strand
GGAAACAACATCAGTTGTCCAATTTTATCCCCTAAATCAATTTTCATCTCCTTTTTCACATGTGTCATGATTTTTATTTCTTCCTTGTTATCCACATCTACTATACCTGGACGCACAGTCTTTGAGAGGTTAATCTATTTCTTCCCAAGATAATTCCTACCATCCCTGAGGATAAAGGACCATAAACACCAGTGGTTAACTTATAACTTTCAACTTTTGGAGACTATAAGAGAGGTATATGTGGCCACATCCAAAGCTATACTTTCTTCTGTAAGATGTATAAGGTATACTCAGCCTTGATTTTCTTGCCACCTTTGTATCAATTAGACAACTAAAGGAATATGGCTAATATTGTTTGCTATGGAAGCCCCTTTGTTTTCTGGTGGTAAGAAGTTACTTTGTATGTCTCTTGTAGACTGACAATCCTATTTGCCCCTTCCACAAAGGCCACACTACGCTAGAAGCCTTTGTGGTTCATTGTAAGCAAACACTGCTTGTTCCCTTCTATGAATTCCATATTCTCCAGAGTCTATGTACCTGCTATTTGAGCTTTGAATCTTCTCGCCTTCTAATTTCTTTGGAGATGACCAAATTCAACACAATTAAAACACTGAGCATTTTGATTCTTGAGATTTCTAGCTATGAAATATTCTATGGTGTTGGCATTAAGCTCCTTAGGCCCAATACCACTTGTCTCTCTTGTCCATTTGTCTATTTGAGACTTCTTTTGCTTTCAATGGCCTGGTTGCTCTCTTAAAGTCAGCATTTGCATTTTCAAATGCCAATATTTCTGTCAATGACTCTCTTGTTTCAGGGTCTATTATGACTCTATTTGCATCTGAACACAATCTTAAGTTAGTAAAGGCTTCTGCAAAATCCTGTATTACCTTAGTAAATGAGGTAGATTCCCCCTACCCCCAGGTTCTTCAATCATATCCTGGGCTCTAAAAACCACAATACTACATTGTCCAATTACAGCATTATCAGGTTGGATTTGTCCTTGTAGGTGAGCATAACTTACTTCACCAAGCAGTGGGTCTTTAGTAATATTTATCCCCTTGCTAAATTACATTGTTCTATTTTTTTAATCTTTGTTGTATGTGTGAGGGGTTATTTTTTCTTTTGCTTTCTTTTTTAAATGATAAAATTGAAAATTGATACAAAAAATATTTCTGACAAAATTGAAGAAATATATAGAAAAACATGGTAAAATTGACAATTTTCATGGAAAATTAAAGAGTAAAATGGTAGACATAACAAACATTGCTAGAGAGCGGAGGATCCATCCATCACCACCTCTGGATCGGGAGCAGCTTGGGCCATGCTCCCCGTCCCCAAGCAGTGCAGAAGGCCAGCAGTGCATCTGGAGGCAAGCAGCAGGGAGGCAGCTTGCACTGGTGAGTCCTGCATTGACAACAAGACCAGCTAACACCAGAAAGATCTAGATGACAAAAGGCAAACGTAGGAACATTACTAAGAGAAATCAAGGCAATATGGCAGCATCTGAACCCAATTATCCCTTAACAACAAGTCCTGGAGACCCCAACACACCAGAAAAGCAAGATTTGGATTTAAAATCACTGGTCATGATGCTGTTACAAGAACACATGAAGGACATAAATAAATCTCTTAAAGAAATTCAGGAGAAAAATGATCAAAAGCTAGAAGCCCTTACAAGGGAAACACAAAGATCACTTAAAGGAATTCAAGAGAATATGGATCAACCGATAGTAGCCAATAAGGAGGAAATGCAAAAATCACTTAAAAAAAATACAGGAGAACTGTGATCAACAGGCAGAAGTCATGAAAGAGGAAACACAAAAATCTCTCAAAGAATTACAGGAAAACACAAACAAGCAAGTGAAGGAACTGAGCAAAAACATCCAGGATCTAAAAACAAAAGTAGAAACAACTAAGAAGACTGCTGGCGGCGGCAGCAGCAGTGGCTGGTCCAGCTGAAGGGCCATCTGCAGTGGAACCAAGGTGACAGGGTCCAGGCAGGCCCTGCGCCCACGACCACTGACCTTTGCTGGCCACCCGGGCTACAAGCAGCAGCAGATTTACAGTGCCTTTCACCGCACAGAACCCACTTCAGAACTCTGCCTCCCACCAGTCACGAGAGACTCGCCTTCATCTTGGTTCTCAGACTCCTGAGAGATCAGACAGACTGAGGGATGCAAACATAACCCGAGGTCAACATCGCAGGGGTCTAAGCCCGACAGGCATTGGCCTGCACCCAGGCCCTGGGCTGTTTGGGGGGAGGAGGGGCATCAGGGTGCCAACCCAGCCAGGAGGTTTTTTAGCCAGGCCCAGCTAGCTTGCCACCATTTTGCCTACAGGACGCCAGAGAGCTCTAGCAGGCAAAGCCAGGTAACAGGCATAGCCCCAGGCTAACATGGGGGGGGGGTGTCTAGGCCCTGACAGGCCCTGGACTGCCCCCAAGACCTGGGCTGCTTGATGGGCCATCTGTGTGTCAACCCCGCCAGGAGGTTGGTAGCCCAGTAGACACTCCCAGCACTTTCAGGGAGCGTGCACGCATGCCCCGCCATCCTGGCCACCTGACAAACCCAATTAACAGTCATAGCCCAAGGGGAACTTTGCTCAGACCTTGGCCTCCCAAGCTTTTGCCTAGACTCAGGGCCTGAGCAGCTAGGCTAGCCTTGTGTGCACCAACCCAGTCAGGAGATCAGCTGCCCAGCAGAGTGACCAGCACTCAGAAAAGGTCCCCGCAGCATACACCCTTCAGCACTCCCTGAAGGAACAAACGGGCACCATCTGGTTCACAGACACAATCTGGGGCAAAGCTAGAGCTGCAAGGGCACCCAAGAGGAGGACAGCACATCAGCAATCTGCTACAGGGGAAACCCAACCATATAATGTTGCAGAAATAGCCCCAGAGCCACTCAAGAGGCCCAAATACCAGCCAGAGACAAGACCAACTAACTCCAGAGAACAAGATGGCAAAGGGCAAACGCAGGAACGCTACTAACAGAAATCTAGGCAATATGGCAGCATCTGAACCAAACTCTCCAACATCAGCAAGTACTGGTTATGCCAACACACCAGAGAAACAAGATTTCGATTTAAAATCACTGGTCATGAGGCTGCTAGAACACAAAAAGGACATAAATGAATCTCTTAAAGAAATACAGGGGAACATGAATAAGCTAGAAACTCATATAATGGAAACACAAAAATCAATTAAAGAAATGCAGGAGAATAAGGCTCAAGAGATAGAAACCAATAAAGAAGAAATGAAAAAAAAAAAACTTAAAGAAATGCAGGAGAACTTGAGTCAGGAGGCAGAAGTCATGAAAGAGGAAACAAAAAAATCTCTTAAAGAATTACAGGAAAACACAAACAAACAAATGATGGAACTGAGCAAAACCATCCTGGATCTAAAAACAGAAGTAGAAACAACTAAGAAATCACAAAGGGAGACAACTTTGGAGATAGAAAACCTTGAGAAGAAATCAGGGGCCATAGATGCAAATATAAACAACAGAATACAAGAGATGGAAGAAAGAATTTCAGATGCCGAAGATACCATAGAAACCATTGACTCAACAGTCAAAGAAAATGCAAAATGCAAAAAGCTTGTATCCCAGAACATCCAGGAAATCCAGGATACAATGAGAAGACCAAACCTAAGGATTATAGGTATAGATGAGAGTGAAGATTTACAACTGAAAGGGCCAGCAAATATCTTTAACAAAATTATGGAAGAAAACTTTCCCAACTTAAAGAGAGAGATACCTATGAATATACAAGAAGCCTACAGAACTCCAAATAGACTGGATCTGAGAAGAAATACCTCTCGCCACATAATAATTAAAACCCCAAATGCACTAAACAAAGAAAGAATATTAAAAGCAGTAAGAGAAAAAGGCCAAGTAACATATAAAGGAAGACCTATCAGAATCACACCAAACTTCTCACCAGAGACCATGAAAGCTAGAAGATCCTGAGCAGATCTCATGCAGACTCTAAGAGAACACAAATGTCAGCCAAGACTACTATACCCAGCAAAACTCTCAATCACAATAGATGGAGAAACCAAGACATTCCATGACAAAACCAAATTTACACAATATCTTTCCACAAACCCAGCTCTACAAAGAATAATAGGAGGAAAACTCCAATACAAGGAGGGAAACTACACCCTGGAAAAAGTAATATAGTAACCTTCCTTCATCAAACCCAAAAGAAGATAATCACTCAAATATAAAAATAACATCAAAAATGATAGGAAGTAATAATCGCTATTCCTTAATATCTCTTAACATCAATGGACTCAATTCCCCCATAAAAAGACATAGACTAACAGACTGGATACGAAAACACACCTAAATGTCAAAGACAAAAACTACCTTACAGTAAAAGGCTAGAAGACAATTTTACAAGCCAATGGTCTCGGGAAACGAGCCGGAGTAGCCATTCTAATATCAGATAAAATCGACTTTCAACCTAAAGTCATCAAAAAGACACTGAGGGACACTTCTTGCTGGTCAAAGGAAAAATCCACCAAGAAGAACTGTCAGTTCTGAACATCTATGCTCCAAATACAAGGGCACCCTCATTCGTAAAAGAAACTTTACTAAAGCTCAAAGCACATATTGCACCTAACACAATAATTGTAGGGGACTGCAACACTCCACTCTCCTCAATGGACCGATCAGGAAAACAGAAACTAAACAGGGACACAGTAAAATTAATTGAAGCTTTAGACCAATTGGATTTGACAGATATTTATAGAACATTTCACCCTAAAGCAAAAGAATATACCTTTTTCTCAGCACCTCATGGTACCTTCTCCAAAATCGACCATATAATTGGTCAAAAGAAAGACCTCAACAAATACAAGAAGATCGAACTAATCCCATGCCTCCTATCAGATCACTATGGTGTAAGAGTGGTTTTCAATAGCAACAAAAACAACAGAAAGCCCACATACACATGGAGGCTGAACAATACTCTACTCAATGACACCTTGGCCAAAGAAGAAATAAAGAAAGAAATCAGAGACTTTTTAGAATTTAATGAAAATGAAGGCACAACATACCCAAATCTTTGGGACACAATGAAAGCAGTGCTAAGAGGAAAACTCATAGCCCTGAGTGCCTCCAAAAAGAAAATGGAGAGAGCATATACTAGCAGCTTAATGACACACCTGAAAGCCCTGGAACAAAAAGAAGCTATTTCACCCAGGAGGAGTAGAAGACAGGAAATCATCAAACTCAGGGCTGAAATCAATCCAGTGGAAACAAAGAGAACCATACAAAGATCAACGAGTCCAGGAGCTGGTTCTTTGAGAAAAATCAACAAGATAGATAAACTCTTAGCCAGACTGACCAAAGGGCACAGAGAAAGTATCCAAATCAACAAAATTAGAAATGAAAAGGGAGATATTACAACAGAAACTGAGGAAATCCAAAAAAATCATCAGATCCTACTACAAAAGCCAATACTCAACACAACTGGAGAATCTGGAGGAAATGGACAATTTCCTAGACAGATACCAAATACCAAAATTAAATCAGGACCAAATAGATCATCTAAACAGTCCCATAACCCTTAAAGAAATAAAAGGGGTCATAGAAAGTCTTCCAACTGAAAAAAGCACAGGACCAGATGGTTTCAGTGTAGAATTCTATCAGACCTTCAAAGAAGACCTAACACCAATACTCTTCAAACTATTCCACAAAATAGAAACAGAAGGAACACTACCCAATTCCTTCTACGAAGCCACAATTACGCTGATACCAAAACCACACAAAGATCCAACAAAGAAAGAAAACTTCAGACCAATCTCCCTTATGAACATCGATGCAAAAATACTCAATAAAATTCTTGTCAACCGAATCCAAGAACACATCAAAACGATCATCCACCATGATCAAGTAGGCTTTATCTCAGGGATATAGGGTTTGTTCAATATACGGAAATCCATCAATGCAATCCACTACATAAACAAACTCAAAGAAAAAAACCACATGGTCATTTCATTGGATGCTAAAAAAGCATTTGACAAAATTCAGCATCCTTTCATGCTTAAAGTCTTGGAAAGAACAGGAATTCAAGGCCCATACCTAAACATCGTTAAAGCAATATACAGCAAACCGGTAGCCAGCATCAAACTAAATGGAGAGAAACTTGAAGCAATCCCTCTAAAATCAGGGACTAGACAGGGCTGCCCCCTTTCTCCTTATCTTTTCAATATTGTACTTGAGGTACTAGCTCGGGCAATTCGACAACATAAGGAGGTCAAAGGGATACAAATTGGAAAGGAAGAAGTCAAACTATCATTATTTGCAGATGACATGATAGTCTACCTAAGTGACCCAAAAAACTCCACTAGAGAACACCTACAGCTGATAAACAACTTCAGCAAAGTGGCAGGTTATAAAATCAACTCAAGCAAATCAGTGGCCTTCCTATACTCAAAGGATAAGCAGGCTGAGAAAGAAATTAGGGAAATGACCCCATACACAATAGCCACAAACAGTATAAAGTATCTTGGGGTGACTCTTACCAAACATGTGAAAGATCTGTATGACAAGAACTTCAAGACTCTGAAGAAGGAAATGGAAGAAGACCTCAAAAAATGGGAAAACCTCCCATGCTCATGGATCGGCAGGATCAATATAGTTAAAATGGCCATTTAGCCAAAAGCAATATACAGATTCAATGCAATACCCATCAAAATCCCAACTCAATTCTTCACAAAGAAACAGCAATTATCAAATTCATCTGGAATAACAAAAAGCCCAGGATAGCTAAAACTATTCTCAGCAACAAAAGAAAATCTGGGGGAATCAGTATCCCTGACCTCAAGCAATACTACAGAGCAATAGTGTTAAAAACTGCATGGTATTGGTACAGTGACAGGCAGGCAGATCAATGGAACAGGATTGAATATCCAGAAATGAACCCACACACCTATGGCCACTTGATCCTCGACAAAGAGGCTGAAAACATCCAATGGAAAAAAGATGGCCTTTTCAACAAATGGTGCTGGTTCAACTGGGGTTCAGCATGCAGAAGAATGCGAATTGATCCATCCTTGTCTCCTTGTACTAAGCTCAAATCCAAATGGATCAAGGACCTCCACATAAACCCAGATACTCTGAAGCTAATAGAAAAGAAACTGGGGAAGACCCTTGAGGACATCGGTACAGGGAGAAAGTTTCTGAACAGAACGCCAATAGCATATGCTCTAAGATCAAGAATTGACAAATGGGACCTCATAAAATTACAAAGTTTCTGTAAGGCAAAGGACACCATCAAAAGGACAGATCAGCAACCAACAAATTGGGAAAAGATCTTCACCAATCCTACATCAGATAGAGGGCTAATATCCAATATATATAAAGAACGAAAGAAGTTAGACTCCAGAAAACCAAACAACCCTATTTAAAAAATGGGGTAGAGAGTTAAACAAAGAATTCTCACCTGAAGAACTTCGGATAGCAGAGAAGCATCTTGAAAACTGCTCAACTTCATTAGGCATAAGGGAAATGCAAATCAAAACAACCCTGAGATTTCACCTTACATCAGTCAGCATAGCTAAGATTAAAAATTCAGGTGACAGCAGATGTTGGAGAGGATGTGGAGAAGAGGAACACTCCTCCACTGCTGGTAGGGTTGCAAATTGGTACAACCACTCTGGAAATCAGTCTGGCGGTTCCTCCAAAAACTGGGCACTTCACTTCCAGAAGATCCTATACCACTCCTGGGCATATACCCAGAAGATTCCCCAGCATGTAATAAGGATACATGTTCCACTATGTTCATAGCAGCCCTATTTATTATTGCCAGAAGCTGGAAAGAACCCAGGTATCCCTCAACAGAAGAGTGGATGCAAAAAATGTGGTATATGTACACAATGGAGTACTATTCAGCCATTAGAAACAATGAATTCATTAAATTCTTAGGCAAATGGATGGAACTGGAGAACATCATACTAAGTGAGGTAACCCAGACTCAAAAGATGAATCATGGTATGCACTCACTAATAAGTGGATATTAACCTAGGAAACCATAATCCACACATCAAATGAGGTACAAGAAGAACGGAGGAGTGGCCCCTTGTTCTCGAAAGACTCAGTGAAGCAGTATAGGGCGAAACCAGAACAGGGAAGTGGGAAGGGTTGGATGGGAAAACAGGGGGAGGGAAGGGGGCTGATGGGACTTTCAGGGAGTGGGGGTCTAGAAAAGGGTAAATTATTTGAAATGTAAATAAAAATATCGAATAAAGAAAAAGAAAACGAAACAACTAGGAAATCACAAAGAGAGACAACTTTGGAGATAGAAAACCTTGGGAAGAAATCAGGGGTCTTAGATGCAACTATCAACAACAGAATGCAAGAGATAGAAGAAAGAATCTCAGATGCCGAAGATACCATAGAAACCATGGACACAACAGTCAAAGAAAATGCAAAATGCAAAAAGCTTGTAACACAAAACATCCAGGAAATCCAGGACACAATGAGAAGACCAAACCTAAGGATTATAGGTATAGATGAGAGAGAAGATTTACAACTTAAAGGGCCAGCAAATATCTTCAATAAAATTATGGAAGAAAACTTCCCTAACCTAAAGAGAGAGATGCCCATGAATATACAAGAAGCCTACAGAACTCCAAACAGACTGGACCAGAGCAGAAATACCTCTCATCACATAATAATCAAAACACCAAATGTAGTAACAAAGAAAGAATATTAAAAGCAGTAAGAAAAAGAGGCCAAGTAACATGTAAAGGAAGACCTATCAGAATCACACCAGACTTCTCACCAGAGAATATGAAAGCTAGAAGATCCTGGGCAGATCTCATGCAGACTCTAAGAGAACACAAATGCCAGCCAAAACTACTATACCCAGCAAAACTCTCAATCACCATAGATGGAAAAACCAAGATATTTCATGACAAAACCAAGTTTAACCACTATGATACCACAAACCCAGCCCTACAAAGGAAAATAGGAGCAAAACACCAATACAAGGAGGGAAACTTCAACCTGGAAAATGCAAGATAGTAACTTTCTTTCATCAAACCCAAAAGAAGATAACCAATCAAATATAAAAGATAACATCAAAAATGACAGGAAGTAATAATCACTATTCCTTAATATCTCTTAACATCAATGGACTCAATTCCCCAATAAAAAGACATAGACTAACAGACTGGATACATAAACAGGATCCTACATTTTGCTGCGTACAGGAAACACTTCAGTGTCAAAGACAAACACTACCTTAGAGTAAAAGGTTGGAAGACAATTTTACAAGCAAATGGTCTCAGGAAACAAGCCGGAGTAGCCATTCTAACATCAGATAAAATTGACTTTCAATTTAAGGCATCAAAAGAGACACTGAGGGACATTTTCTGCTGCTCAAAGGAAAAACACACCAAGAAGAACTCAATCCTGAACATATATGCTCCAAATGCAAAGGCACCCTCATTTATAAAAGAAACTTTACTAAAGCTCAAAACACACATTGCACCTAACACAATAATTGTGGGTGACTTCAACACTGCACTTTCCTCAATGAACCGATCAGGAAAACAGAAACTAAACAGGGACACAGTGAAACTAATTGAAGCTTTGGACCAATTAGATTTAACAGATATATATAGAACATTTCACCCTAAAGCAAAAGAATATAGCTTTTTCTCAGTACCTCATGGTACCATCTCTAAAATCGACCATATAATTGGTCACAAGACAGACCTCAACAAATAAAGAAGATGGAAATAATCCCATGCCTCCTATCAGATCACTATGGAGTAAAAGTAGTCTTCAATAGCAACAAAAACAACAGAAAGCCCACATACACATGGAAACTGAACAATACTCTACTCAATGATACCTTGGTCAAGGAAGAAATAAAGAAAGAATTCAAAAACTTTTTAGAATTTAATGAAAATGAAGATACAACATACCCAAATCTATGGGGCACAATAAAAGCAGTGCTAAGATGACAACTCATAGCCCTGAGTGACTCCAAAAAGAAAATGGAGAGAGCATACACTAGCAGCTTAATGGCACACCTGAAAGCCCTGGAGAAAAAAGAAGGGAATTCACCCAAGAGGAGTAGAAGGCAGGAAATTATCAGACTCAGGGCTAAAATAAATCAAGTAGAAACAAAGAGAACCATACAATGTATCAACAAAACCAGGAGCTGGTTCTTTGAGAAAATCAACAAGATAGATAAACCCTTAGCCAGACTAACCAAAGGGCACAGAGAAAGTATCCATTTTAACAAAATTAGAAATGAAAAGGGAGATATAAAAAAAGAAACTGAGGAAATTCAAAAAATCATCAGATCTTACTACCAAAGCCTATACTCAACACAACTGGAAAATCTGGAAGAAATGGACAGCTTCCTAGACAGACACCAAACACCAAAATTAAATCAGGATCAAATAGATCATCTAAACAGGCCCATAACCCCTAAAGAAATAAAAGGGGTCATAGAAAGTCTCCCAACCAAAAAAAGCACGGGCCCAGATGGCTTTAGTGCAGAATTCTATCAGATCTTCAAGAAGACCTAACACTAATACTCTTCAAACTATTCCACAAAATAGAAACAGAAGGAACACTACCCAACTCCTTCTATGAAGCCACAATTACACTGATACCAAAACCACACAAAGATCCAACAAAGAAAGAGAACTTCAGGCCAATTTCCCTTTTGAATATCGATGCAAAAATACTCAATAAAACTCTTGCCAACCGAATCCAAGAACACATCAAAACGATCATCCACCACCGTCAAGTGGGCTTCATCCCAGGGATGCAGGGATGCTTCAATATAAGGAAATTCATCAATGCAATCCACTACATAAACAAACTCAAAGAAAAAAGCCATATGATCATTTCTTTAGATGCTGAAAAGGCATTTGACAAAATTCAGCATCCTTTCATACTAAAAGTCTTGGAAAGAACAGGAATTCAAGGCCCATACCTAAACATAGTTAAAACAATATACAGCAAATCGGTAGCCGATATCAAACATAATGGAGAGAAACTTGAAGCAATCCCACTAAAATCAGGGACTAGACAAGGCTGCCCTCTCTCTCCATATCTTTTCAATATAGTACTTGAAGTTCTAGTTAGAGCAATTAGACAACATAAGGAGGTCAAAGGGATACAAATTGGAAAGGAAGAAGTAAAATTATCACTATTTGCAGATGACATGATAGTATACTTAAGTGACCGAAAAAAAACTCCACCAGAGAACTCCTAAAGCTGATAAACAACTTCAGCAAAGTGGCAGGTTATAAAATCAACTCAAGCAAATCAGTTGCCTTCCTATACTCAAAGGATTAGCAGGCTGAGAAAGAAGTTAGGGAAATGACACCCTTCACAATAGCCACAAACAGTATAAAGTATCTTGGTGTGACTCTAACCAAACAAGTGAAAGATCTATACGAAAGAAGGAAATTGAAGAAGACCTCAGAAAATGAAAAAGTCTGCCATGCTCTTTGATTGGCAAGATTAATATAGTTAAAATGGCCATCTTGCCAAAAGCAATATACAGATTCAATGCAATCCCCATCAAAATCCCAACTCAGTTCTTCACAGAGTTAGAAAAAGCAATTCTCAAATTTATCTGGAATAACAAAAAAAAACAGGATAGCTAAAAACTATTCTCAACAGTAAAAGAACTTCTGGGGGAATTCGCATCCCAGAACTCAAGCAATACTACAGAACAATAATGTTAAAAACTGCATGATATTAGCACAGGGACAGGCAAGTGGACCAATGGATTAGAATTGAAGACCCAGAAATGAATCCACACACCTATGGTCACTTGATCATCGACAAAGGAGCTGAAAACATCCAGTGGAAAAAAGGTAGACTTTTCAACAAATGGTGCTGGTTCAATTGGAGGTCATCATGCAGGAGAATTCGAATTAATCCATTCTTATCTCCTTGTACTAAGCTCAACTCCAAGTGGATCAAGGACCTACACATAAAACCAGACACACTGAAACTAATAGAAAAGAAACTGGGGAAAACCCTTGAGGACATAGGCACAGGGGAAAATTGCTGAACAGAACACCAATAGCTTATGCTGTAAGATCAAGAATTGACAAATGGGATCTCATAAAATTACAAACTTTCTGAAAGGCAAAGGACACCATCAAAAGGACAAAATGG
This sequence comes from Apodemus sylvaticus, assembly GCF_947179515.1. Classification (NCBI taxonomy): domain Eukaryota; kingdom Metazoa; phylum Chordata; class Mammalia; order Rodentia; family Muridae; genus Apodemus; species Apodemus sylvaticus. The sequence goes on along the minus strand of NC_067484.1, from coordinate 54,037,681 downwards.
TAACCAGCAAATTGGGAAAAGATCTTCACCAACCCTACATCCGATAAAGGGCTAATATCCAATATATACAAAGAACTCAAGAAGTTAGACCCCAGGGAACCAAATAACCCTATTAAAAATGGGGTACAGACCTAAACAAAGAATTTTCACCTGAAGAAATTCGGATGGCCAAGAAGCACCTTAAGAAATGCTCAACATCATTAGTCATTAGGGAAATGCAAATCAAAACAACCCTGAGATTTCACCTTACACCAGTCAGAATGGCTAAGGTTAAAAACTCAGGAGACACCAGGTGTGGGCGAGGATGTGGAGAAAGAGGAACACTCATTCACTGCTGGTGGGATTGTAAGATGGTACAACTTATGGAAATCAGTCTGGCGGTTCCTAAGAAAACTGGGCATGACACTTCTGGAGGACCCTGCTATACCTCTCCTGGGCATGTACCCAGAGGATTCCCCAGCATGCAATAAGGACACATGCTCCACTATGTTCATAGCAGCCTTATTTATAATAGCCAAAAGCTGGAAAGAACCCAGATATCCCTCAGTGGAGGAATGGATACAGAAAATGTGGTATATATACACAATGGAATACTATTCAGCAATTAAAAACAATGAATTCATGAATTTTTTAGGCAAATGGATGGAACTAGAAAATATCATCCTAAGCGAGGTAACACAATCACAAAAGAATATACATGGAATGGAATCATTGATAAGTGGATATTAATTAGCCCTGAAGTTCTGAATACTGAAGATACAATTAGCATATCAAATGATTCCCATGAAGAAGGAAGAAGAGGGTTCTAATCCTGGAAAGGCTTGATCCAACATTGCAGGGGAGTACCAGGACAGAGAAAAGGGAGAAGGAAATATAGGAGAATGGATGGAGAGAAGAGGACTTATGGGACATATGTGGAGGGGGGAACTGGGAAAGGGGAAAGCTTTTAGAATGTAAACAAAGTATATAGAAAATAAATTAAAAAAAGAAAAAAACATTGCTAAATTAATTGAAAAGGAAGTAGAAATATTTTATGATAGACTTGAAGATGTACATGGAAAATATTTCTGATAAAATTGTAGAAAAATATAGAATAACATTTTAAAATTGAAGATTATCATGGAAAATTACAGATAAAATTATAGGCATAAAATATTTCTAAGTTGATAGAAAGTGGAATTATATATATTTTTTCTGAAAAATTGAAGATCTACAAGGAAATATTTCCAATAAAATTCAAGAAATATATAGAAAAACATGTTAAAATTGACTATTTCATGGGAGATTATAGAGATAAAATGGAAGGCATAAAAATATTTTAAGTTGATTGAAAGTGGAATTATAAATATTTTCTGATAAAATTGAAGATTTACATGGAAAATATTTCCAATAAAATTGAAGAAATATATAGAAAAACATGTTAAGATTTACTATTTTATGGAAAAATTATACAGATAAATGGTAGGCCTAAAAATATGCCTAAGTTTATTGAAAGTGAAATTATAAATGTTTTCTGATAAAATTGAAGATTTACATGGAAAATATTTCCAATAAAATTGAAGAAATATATAGAAAAACATGTTAAAATTGAAGATTATCATGGAAAATAATACAGATAAAATGGTAGACATAAAAAATTACTAAATTAATTGAAAGAGGAATTACAAACATTTTCTAATAAAATTGAAGATTTACATGAAAAATATTTCTGTTATTCTATGTTTTTTAATTGGGGAATTGAGTCCATTGATGGTGAGAGATATTACGGAATAGTGACTGCTGCTTCCTGCTATTTTTGATGAAATTTTTATGTTTGTGTGGTTATCTGCTTTTGGGTTTGTTGAAAGAAGATTAATTTCTTGCTTTTTCTAGTGTGTAGTTTCTCTCCTTTTGTTGGTGTTTTCCATTCATTATCCTTTGAAGGGTTGGATTTGTGGATAGTGTGTAAATTGTTTTTGTCATTAAAAACCTTGGTTTCTCAATCTATGGTAATTGAGAGATTTGCTGGATATAGCAGTCTGGGTTGACATTTGTGTTCCCTTAGGGTCTGTATTACATCTGCCCAGGCTCTTCTGGCTTTCATAGTCTATGGTGAGAAGTCTGGTGTAATTCTAATAGGTCTACCTTTATATGTTACTTGATCTTTTTCCCTTACTGCTTGTAACATTCTTTCTTTGTTTAGTAGATTTGGTGTTTTAATTATTATGTGATGGGAGGAATTTCTTTTCTGGTCAAATCTATTTGGAGTTCTGTAGGCTTCTTGTATGTTCAAGGACATCTCTGTCTTTAGGTTAGGGAAGTTTTCTTCTATAATTTTGTTGAAGACATTTACTGACCTTTAAGTTGGAAATCTTCACTCTCTTCTATACCTATAATCCTTAGGATTGGTCTTCTCATTTTGTCCTGAATTTTCTGGATGTTTTGGATCAGGAGCTTTTTGCATTTTTCATTTTCTTTGACTGTTGTATCAATTCTTTCTATGGTATCTTCTGCATGTGAGATTCTCTCTTCTATCTCTTGTATTCTGTTGTTGATGCTTGGATCCATGACTCCTGACTTCTTTCCTAGGTTTTCTATGTCCTGAGTTGTTTCCCTTTGTGATTTCATTATTGTTTCTACCTCCATCTTTAGATCCTGGATGGCTTTGTTCAATTCCTTCACCTGTTTTGTTGTTTTCCCTTAGTTCTTCTAGAGCTTCTCCCTGTTTACTTGTGCTCTCCTGTATTTCTTTAAGGGAATTATTTATGACCTTCTTGAAGCCCTCCATGAAGCCTTCCATCAGCATCATGACCTGTGATTTTAAATCCAAATCTTGCTTCCCTGGTGTGTTGGGGTATCCAGAAATTGCTGTTGTGGGAGAATTGGGTTCCGATAGTGCCATATTTCCTTGATTTCTGTTAGCAACATTCCTATGTTTGCCTTTTGCCATCTGGTTATCTCTGGTATTAGTTGGTCCTGCTGTCACTGGCTAGTGCTTGTCCCTCCTGTGTGCCTGCAAGCCTATCCCAGCAACCCTGGGTAACCTGCTTTCCCCTGGCACAGATTGCTGTGGTACTTCTGGGTGCAGGTAGAGTCCTGGTGGGGCATGTCCCAAGATATCCTCTACTCTAGTGATCCCTGTCTACTACTCTGTCCCTCCACACAGTTATCAGAGCACAGATGACGGGACCCCAGTTTCAAACGTGGGAGTCCCTCCACCCACCTCCCTGCCGGGCAGCTGACTCCCAGCAGGGTAGGTACCCAGCTGGCTGGCTGTGTTGCTGCTGAGCTCTTGGGTGCAGGTGGAGTCCTGGTGGAGTGTTTCTAAAGTGATCCTCTACTCTGGAGATCCCAGTCCACCAGTCTGCCCCTCCACACAGTCACAGGAGCAAAGATGGTGGTGTCTCACCTCTAAACGCAGGACTTCCTTCAATTGCCTCCCAGCAGGGCAGATAACACCCCCCCGCCCCCCGCAAGGTAGGTGCCCAGCAGGGTAGGTGCCCAGCTGGCTGGCCATGGCACTACAGAACTCCTAAGTACAGGCATAGTCCTGGCGGGGTGTGTCCCAAGTGATGCTCTACTCTGGTAATCAAAGAATGATGGTAAAGCAAGAATATATTCAATAGGGCCATCATTCAAGGCTAGTGGCATATTCCCAAGAACAGGTTAATAAATCTTTATGATCAGTGCTCTTAACCACTGAACTAACTTTCCACCCCTATGGTTAATTATTGCTTAACATCTAATACCTGATTTTTATAAATCTTCAAAGCATAAATTTAAACTATTTTAATTCTTTCTAATTAAGGCTTTCTTTACCATATACCAAAACACACCTCCAATGACACACGTGTAGCCATGTGAAATATTATTTATGGGAAAGTTTTTATCTATCATAATAATTTTGTAAATGATTTGAAAAGTAAAGCATTGGTTTCCCTGGAGATAAGGTCATGTTAGTGACCCCTCTCAAGTGGTGGTTTCATACCCATTATTCTTGCTTAAGATCATTACCTAGGCTACCAGGAACCTGTAGGAAAGAAAAGGAATGAAAGAGAGGGAAAAAGAAAAATTGCCATGAAAACTACAGCTCAATTGTTTTCTCCAGCCTAGAGTTACACAACCAGTTCCAGGAGACCTCCTTCTTTTGAAGTCTAATGCCTCAGTCTGTGAAACTTGCCACACAGGCTTTACTGGGGTCGGTGTGGCAGGTCATCCACAGAAGGTCCATAATACATTCTCTTAATGGATGAGGAAAACATGCAAGAACTTTTGTATGCCATGACAGCAAAGTAACTCAAGTACAAGTTTATAAGAAGTAGAACTTAATCCAACCTCATGATACTATTTCATGTTGCTCATATGTGTCTATGTTTATAACTGATCACAAAGACAGTTATTTCTTACAGTTCTTCATTTGGTGGTGGAATCTTCTGAGAATTCACCTCTCCATGTTGGTCAGTCAACTGTCAATGTCACTGTGCGTTGCTTCTTTTTGTTTTGTTTTAAAGATTTATTTGTTTGTTTGTTTATTATATAAGTATACTATAGCTATCTTCAGACATACCTGAAGAGAGCATCAGATCTCATTATAGATGGGTTGTGAGCCACCATGTGGTTGCTGGGATTTGAACTCATGACTTCTGGAAAAGCAGTCAGTGTTCTTAACTACTGAGCCATCTCTCTAGAACCATATGCATTGCTTCTTAAGGTGACCATACTGTTGGGTTGTCCTTTGTGAGCTTCTCACCATATACAGAATACACTGTCTCACAAAAAGTCAATCACCTTACACTGATTGGCTCCCACTTCTTCAATGTTCCCTAAGCAGTAGGTATAGAGTTTATCTTGTAGATGTATCAACTGGGATTTGTCACCCGCAGAATCTGACCTAAGAAATTTGAAAAAATTTTAACAGTCCCAAATTTAATCATGAAGACAAATTTTAATGTTAACAGTTAAACAAACTTTGCTCTGACACACCTTATTTATTTTAGCTTTTTCCTAGTCTTGCCCCTTTATTTTGTAAGATTCTTATTTCCAAAAAATGATTAAAATCTAACCCTATTAAAAAATGGGGTACAGAGTTAAACAAAGAATTCTCACCTGAAGAACTTCGGATGGCGGAGAAGCATCTCAAAAAATGCTCCACTTCATTAGTCATTAGGGAAATGCAAATCAAAACAACCCTAAGATTTCATCTTACACCAGTCAGAATGGCTAAGAATAAAAATTCAGGAGACAGCAGGTGTTGGAGAGGGTGCGGAGAAAGAGGAACACTCCTCCACTGCTGGTGGGGTTGCAAATTGGTACAACCACTCTGGAAAGCAGTCTGGCGGTTCCTCCGAAAACTGGGCACCTCACTTCCAGAAGATCCTGCTATACCACTCCTGGGCATATACCCAGAGGATTCCCCACCATGTAATAAGGATACATGCTCTACTATGTTCATAGCAGCCCTATTTATAATTGCCAGATGCTGGAAAGAACCCAGGTATCCCTCAACAGAAGAGTGGATACAAAAAATGTGGTATATCTACACAATGGAGTACTATTCAGCCATTAGAAACAATGAATTCATGAAATTCTTAGGCAAATGGATGGAGCTAGAGAACATCATACTAAGTGAGGTAACCCAGACTCAAAAGGTGAATCATGGTATGCACTCACTAATAAGTGGTTATTAACCTAGAAAACTGGAATACCCAAAACATAATCCACACATCAAATGAGATACAAGAAGAAAGCAGGAGTGGTCCCTGGCTCTGGAAAGACTCAGTGAAACAGTATTTGGCAAAACCAGAACGGGGAACTGGGAAGGGGTGGGAGGGAGGACAGGGGAAGAGAAGGGGGCTTACGGGACTTTCGGGGAGTGGGGGGGGCTAGAAAAGGGGAAATCATTTGAAATGTAAATAAATTATATCAAATAAAAAAAAAAAGAAAAAAAATCTAACTCTCCCACTTACAAGGCTTATGTTGTCTTTTAAATAATTAATTAATTAGCTAATAATTAATTCACTTATTTATATCCCAAATGCTGCCACTCTCAGTCCTTCCTTTACAAAGAAAGAAGCAATGCACAGTGACAATGCCTTCCTTCATTCATCTTTTCCTTCTCTTCTGAGAGTGTTGGGTCCTGAACTGTCAATTCTCTGCCATATTAGGTAGACCCTTTCCCACTGAGGCCAGAAAAGGCAGTCCTGTTAGGGAACAGAGACCCTAGTCAGACTATTGCTATAAGGAGAGCTTCTGCCCCGGTTCCTCAGGGTCCCACATGTAGACTGATTTGTATATCTTCTACATATGTGGTAGGGGTCACATTCCAGCCCCTGTGTGTTCTTTGGTTGGTGAATCAGTCTTTGAGAGCTTCCAGAATATCTGGTTAGTCCTCCTGTAGGGTTCTGATCCCCTTCAGGGACTTCAATCCTTCCCTCAACTCTTCCATCAGAATCCCTGACCTGAGTCCAGCCTTTGGCTTTGGATATCTACAGCTGTTTCGGTCGGGTGCTGGGTACAGCCTTTTAGAAGGCAGTTATGCTAGACTCCTCTCTGCAAGCATAACAGAGTATCATTGGTACTGTCAGGGATTGGTGTATGTCCATGGGATGGGTCTCAAGCTGGTCCAGTTGTTAGTTGGCCATTCCTTCAGTCTCTGCTTCATTTTTGTCCCTGCATTTCTTTCAGACTGGACAAATTTCAGGTTGAAAGTTTTGTGGGTTGGCTCGTTTTCTTGTTCCTTCACTAAGGGTCCTTCCTGAATATAGAAACTAAATGCTTCAGATTCTATGACCTCACGGTTAGACATCTGAGCTAAGGTTACCCATGGACTCCTGGTGGACTTCACCATCTCAGGTCTCTGGAAATTCCTAAAGATCACCATGTACACCCCTGCCAAACCTCTAGCAGTTGCAGATTTTTTTTTTATTTCTATAGTCTCAGTTTACATTCCAAATGTTTGCCCCTTTCACAGTTCCTCCCTCCCCATATGTCCCATAAATTCTCTTCTCTCCACCCACTCTCCAATCATGCCCCCTCCCTTTTCTCTGTCCTGGTACTCCCCTACTATGCTGGATCAAGCCTTTCCAGGACCAGGGCACTCTCCTTCCTTCTTCATGGGAATCATTTCTTATGCTAATTGTGTCTTCAGTATTCAGAGCTTCTAGGCTAATTAATATCCACTTATCAGTGATTGCGTTTCATGTGTATTCTTTTGTGATTGGGTTACCTCACTAAGGATATTTTCCAATTCCAACTATTTGCCTAAAAATTTCATGAATTCATTGTTTTTAATTGCTGAGTAGTACTCCATTATGTAAATATACCACATTTTCTGTATCCATTCCTCCATTGAGGGATATCTGTGTCCTTTCCAGTTTCTGGCTATTATAAATAAGGCTGCTATGAACATAGTGGAGCATGGGTTCTTATAACATGCTGGGAAATCCTCTGGGTATATGCCCAGGAGTGGTATAGCTGGGTCTTCTGGAAGTGTCAGGCCTAGTTTTCTGAGGAACCACCAGACTGATTTCCAGAGTTGTTGTACCATCTTACAATCCCACCAGCAGTGAAGGAGTGTTCCTCTTTCTCCACATCCTTGCCAACACCTGCTGTCTCCTGAGTTTTTAACCTTGGCCATTGTGTCTGGTGTGAGATGAAATCTCAGGGTTGCTTTGATTTGCATTTCCCTAATGACTAATGATGTTGAACATTTCTTAAGGTGCTTCTTGGCCATCCAAATTTCTTCAGGTGAAAATTCCTTGTTTAGATCTGTATCCCATTTTTTAATAGGGTTATTTGGTTCCTGGGGTCTAACTTCTTGAGTTCTTTGTAGATATTGGATATTAGCCCTCTATCAGATGTAGAGTTGGTGAAGATCTTTTCCCAGTTTGTTGGTTGCCAATTTGTCCTTTTGACAGTGTCCTTTTCCTTACAGAAAGTTTGTAATTTTATGAGGTCCCATTCGCCAATTCTTGATCTTACAGCATAAGCTATTGGTGCTTTGTTCAGGAACTTTTTCCCTGTGCCTATGTGCTCAATGTTCTTCCCCAGTGTCTTTTCAATTAGTTTCAGTGTGTCTGGTTTTGTGTGGAGGTCCTTGATCCACTTGGAATTGACCTTAGTTTAAGGAGATAAGAAAGGATCAATTCGAATTCTTCTGCATGCTGTCCTCCAATTGAACCAGCACCATTTGTTGAAAAGTCTATCATTTTTCCACTGGATGTTTCCAGCTCCTTTGTCAAAGATCAAGTGACCATATGTGTGTGGGTTCATTTCTGAGTCTTCAGTCCTATTCCATTGGTCTACTTGCCTGTCACTCTACCAATAACATGCAGTTATTTGTAACTTCTTTTTTTTAAATTTTATTTTCTATATTCTTTGTTCACATTCCAAATGCTTGCCCCTTTCCCAGTTCCCCCCTCCCCATCTGTCTCATAGGCCCTTTTTCCTCAGATCATTTCCCAGTCACCCCCTTCCCATTTCCCTGTCCTGGTACTCCCCTACAATGCTGGATCAACTCTTTTCAGAACCAGGGACCTCTCTTTCCCTCTTCTTGGGAAGAAGCATATCTTCATTTGATATGCTAATTGTGTCTTGAGAAGTCAAAACTTCTGGGCTAATTAATATCCACTTAACAGTGATTGCATTTGCCAGGCATGGTGGCACACGCCTGTAATCCCAGCACTTGGGAGGCAGGGGCAGGTGGATTTCTGAGTTTGAGGCCAGCTTGGTCTACAAAGTGAGTTCCAGGACAACCAGGTCTATACAGAGAAACCCTGTCTCAAAAAAAAAAAAAAAAAAAAAAAAAAAAAAAAAAAAAAAACAGTGATTGCATTTCATGTGTTCCAATGGCTGAGAATCACCTTAAGAAATGTTCACCATGCAGTATTTAACACTATTGCTCTGTAGTATTGCTTGAGGTCTGGGATACTAATTCCTCCAGAATTCCTTTGACTGTTGAGAATAGTTTTAGCTATCCTGTGGGTTTTTTTTTCCAGATGAATTTGAGAATTGCTTTTTCTAACTCTATGAAGTACTGAGTTGGGATTTTGATGGGGATTGGGTTGAATCTGTAGATTGCTTTTGGCAAGATGGCCATTTTAACTATATTAATTGTGCCAATCCACGAGAATGGAAGTTTTTTCCATTTTCTGAGGTCTTCTTCAATTTCCTTCTTCAGTGACCTGAAGTTCTTGTCGTATAGATCTTTCACTTGTTTGGTTAGAGTCACACAAAGATACTTTATATTGTTTGTGGCTATTGTGAAGGGTGTCATTTCCCTAACTTCTTTCTCAGCCTGCATATCCTTTGAGTATAGGAAGGCTACTGATTTGCTTGAGTTGATTTTATAACCAGCCAATTTGCTGAAGTTGTTTATCAGCTGTAGGAGTTCTCTGGTGATGTTGGCGAGGATGTGGAGAAAGCGGAACACTCCTCCACTGCTGGTGGGGTTGCAAATTGGTACAACCACTCTGGAAATCAGTCTGGCGGTTCCTCCGAAAACTGGGCACCTCACTTCCAGAAGATCCTGCTATACCACTCCTGGGCATATACCCAAAGGATTCCCCACCATGTAATAAGGATACATGCTCTACTATGTTCATAGCAGCCCTATTTATAATTGGCAGATACTGGAAAGAACCCAGGTATCCTTCAACAGAAGAGTGGATGCAAAAAATGTGGTATATATACACAATGGAGTACTATTCAGCCATTAGAAACAATGAATTCATGAAATTCTTAGGCAAATGGATGGAGCTAGAGAACATCATACTAAGTGAGGTAATTCAAAAGGTGAATCATGGTATGCACTCACTAATAAGTGGATATTAACCTAGAAAACTGGAATACCCAAAACATAATCCACACATCAAATGAGGTACAAGAAGAAAGGAGGAGTGGCCCCTTGTTCTGGAAAGACTCAGTGAAGCAGTATTCGGAAAAACCAGAACAGGGAAGTGGGAAGGGGTGGGTGGGAGGACAGGGGGAGAGAAGGAGGCTTACGGGATTTTCGGGGAGTGGGGGGGGCTAGAAAAGGGGAAATCATTTGAAATGTAAATAAAAAAAATATCGAATAAAAAACAAGAACAACAAAAAAAAAGAAATGAACTGTAGTCTGCAAGTAGATTCAGAAAAAAAAAAGATACTTTATATTGTTTGTGGCTATTGTGAAGGGTGTCATTTCCCTAACTTCTTTCTCAGCCTGCATATCCTTTGAGTATAGGAAGGCTACTGATTTGCTTGAGTTGATTTTATAACCAGCCAATTTGCTGAAGTTGTTTATCAGCTGTAGGAGTTCTCTGGTGATGTTGGCGAGGATGTGGAGAAAGCGGAACACTCCTCCACTGCTGGTGGGGTTGCAAATTGGTACAACCACTCTGGAAATCAGTCTGGCGGTTCCTCCGAAAACTGGGCACCTCACCTCCAGAAGATCCTGCTATACCACTCCTGGGCATATATCCAGAAGATTCCCCAGTATGTAATAAGGATACATGTTCCACTATGTTCATAGCAGCCCTATTTATAATTGCCAGAAGCTGGAAAGAACCCAGATATCCCTCAACAGAAGAGTGGATGCAAAAAATGTGGTATATATACACAATGGAGTACTATTCAGCCATTAGAAACAATGAATTCATGAAATTCTTAGGCAAATGGATGGAGCTGGAGAACATCATACTAAGTGAGGTAACCCAGACTCAAAAGATGAATCATGGTATGCACTCACTAATAAGTGGGTATTAACCTAGAAAACTGGAATACCCAAAACATAATCCACACATCAAATGAGGTACAAGAAGAACAGAGGAGTGGCCACTTGTTCTGGAAAGACTCAGTGAAGAAGTATAGGGCAAAACCAGAACAGGGAAGTGGGAAGGGTTGGGTGGGAAAACAGGGGGAGGGAAGGGGACTGATGGGATTTTCGGGGAGTGGGGGTCCAGAAAAGGGGAAATCATTTGAAATGTAAATAAATATATCAATAAAAAACATATATTAAGTAAATATCAAGCTCTTCAAAACATATGACATATCTTTCAAAGAATATGTAGATAGACACCACCTTTTATGTAGAAAACATTTAAGAGCCATGAGATTAGAGGAGTCAGGAGGAACAGCAGTCAATGGTTCTCGTCACACACATCAAACAATAATGTTAAGAAATTTTACAAAAATAATACCCATTCAGTTTCATGATATTAAATATTAAAAGTAAATGAACATATGAAAAAAAGGAGTTCTCTGGTGGAGTTTTTTGGGTAACTTAAGTAGACTATCATATCATCTGCAAATAGTGATAGATTGACTTCTTCCTTTCCAATTTATATCCCTTTGACTACCTTATGTTGTCTAATTGCTCTAGCTAGAATGTCAAGTACTATATTGAAAAGATATGGAGAGAGGGGGTAGCCTTGTCTAGTCCCTGATTTTAGTGGGATTCAAGTTTCTCTCCATTAAGTTTAATGTTGGCTACCGGTTTGCTGTATATTGCTTTAACTATGTTTAGGTATGGGCCTTGAATTCCTGTTTTTTCCAAGACTTTTAGCATGAAAGGATGCAGAATTCAAGTTTTTCTCCATTAAGTTTAATGTTGGCTACTGGTTTGCTGTATATTGCTTTAACTATGTTTAGGTATGGGCCTTGAATTCCTGTTCTTTCCAAGACTTTTAGCATGAAAGGATGCAGAATTTTATCAAATGCTTCTTCAGCATCTAATGAAATGATTATGTGTTTTTTTTTTCTTTGAGTTTGCTTATGTAGTGGATTACATTGATGTATTTCCTTATATTGAACCATCCCTGCATCCCTGGGATGAAGCCCACTTGATCATGGTGGATGATCGTTTTGATGTGTTCTTGGGTTCAGTTGGCAAGAATTTTATTGAGTATTTTGGCATCGATATTCATAAGGGAAATTGGCCTGAAGTTCTCTTTCTTTGTTGGATCTTTGTGTGGTTTTGGTATCAGTGTAATTGTGGCTTCGTAGAACGAGTTGGGTAGTGTTCCTTCTGTTTCTATTTTGTGGAACAGTTTGAAGAGTATTGGTGTTAGGTCTTCTTTGAAGATCTGAGAGAATTCTGCACTGAAGCCATCTGGTCCCATGCTTTTTTTGGTTGGGAGACTTTCTATGACCCCTTTTTATTTCTTTAGGGGTTATAGGCCTGTTTGGATGATCTATTTGATCCTGATTTAATTTTGGTGTTTGGTATCTGTCTAGGAAATTGTCCATTTCCTCCAGATACTCCAGTTGTGTTGAGTATAGGCTTTGGTAGTAAGAGCTGATGATCTTTTGAATTTCCTCCATTTCCGTTGTTATAGCTACCTTTTCATTTCTAATTTTGTTAATCTGGATACTGTCACTGTGCCCTTTGGTTCGTCTGGTTAAGGGTTTATCTATCTTTTTTTCTTTTTTTTCTTTTTTTTATTCGATATATTTTTTATTTACATTTCAAGTGATTTCCCCTTTTCTGGTCCCCCACTCCCCAAAAGTCACATAAACCCCCTTCCCTCCGCCTGTTCTCCCACCCACCCCTTCCCACTTCCCTGTTCTGGTTTTGCCTTATACTGCTACACTGAGTCTTTCCAGAACCAGGGGCCACTCCTCCGTTCTTCTTGTACCTCATTTGATGTGTAGATTATGTTTTGGGTAATCCAGGTTTCTAGGTTAATATCCACTTATTAGTGAGTGCATACCATGATTGATCTTTTGAGACTGGGCTACCTCACTTAGTATGATGTTCTCCAGCTCCATCCATTTGCCTAAGAATTTCATGAATTCATTGTTTCTAATGGCTGAATAGTACTCCATTGTGTAGATATACCACATTTTTTGCATCCATTCTTCTGTTGTGGGATACCTGGGTTCTTTCCAGCTTCTGGCTATTATAAATAGGGCTGCTATGAACATAGTGGAGCATGTATCCTTATTACACACAGATGAACAGCTGATCTGCCCAGGTCCTGGGTGCCTGCGGCAGCCCACAGCTCTGCATCCCCAGAGATCTTAGACCCAGCATATCTCGGTACCTGGGGTCGCCTGTCCCATCCATCTAGGAGCGAAGATGGGCATCAAAGATAATCAAAAACAAAATAAAGTCTAGTATCTCTATTTCCATGCTATATCTGTATTTTCTTTTTTTTCCAGGGAAGTCACTTTTTACCTTGGTATATAAGAAGGTTAAGTACCTAAGTGCTGTCTATAGTTGTTTTCCTCAATGTTGCTTTGGCTATATCAGGCATTTGAAGCATCCACATAAAATTTCTTTGCCATGGTCCTACTATGGTGGTCTGTGGTCTGGATACTATATTTTCCCTAATGAAGATATTCTTTGGAACTGAAGACACTGCTCCCAGTATTCTTAGCCTTCCCACATCAATCCTTATTGAAGAAAATGCCCCACTGGCTTGCCTAAGGCTCAATCTGATAGAACAATTTTCTCAGTTTTCTTTCCATCTTACTAAATAACTACTTTGTATCAAGTTGGCATAAACTTTCCAACACACTTTCATTTATTTTAAGTAGTAACAATAACGCTGAATATAGTATTTTAAGGGTTTGAAGGTGAATGAAAAAATTTTAATGCAGATCTATTAAAGTATTTTTCATTGATATTGAGTTTCATGTAACCCAGTCTGGCCACAACCCCAATACATTGTCAATAAAGACCTCAAATTCTTAGTCCTCCTGCAACTACCTCTCAAGTACAGAGGATTACAGGCATGCACTATTAATTCTGGGTTAGCATAGTACATTCTAGTGGGTAGCTCCAACACGAATTAATATTAGGCATGTATGTAATTAAGGAGGAGCCACATTGATCACTATTTCAGATGATGAATTTTTTTTACTAATAAAGAAAACAGGCCTAACATGTATATGTAACAGACTGAAAGTTACCTTTTGGTGTAAATGTATATTTCTTCCAGTAGATATAAGTTAACTAAACATTTGGTAACCTGAAAAATGTTTTTTTTGTGCAACTGAGAAACATCAACTTAGTTGAAAAGAGCTATACTATCTTAAAGCAGAGTTTCCTGAATGTATAACTACTACTGCGGCTGCTGCTGCTACTACTACCACCACCACCACCACCACCACCACTACTTTTTCTTCTTCCTCTTCTTCTTCTTTCTCCTCCTCCTTCTTCCTCTCTCTCTCTCTCTCTCTCTCTCTCTCTCTCTCTCTCTCTCTCTCTCTCTCTCCTGACTTATTCATAACACAGGAATAAAATATTATTTTCATTCTCTAAGCTTTGGAGATAGAGATGTTCTAATGTGTTTGAAAAAAGCAACACATTCAATGAGAGACACTTATTCCATGTTTATTCTGTGTTATTCCTTACACTGAATTCCCCAAATTAACCCAAAGATACTTTATAGAATTCAGGTTTCCAAATACCTCGCTACAGGCTCAGATTCTTAATGGTAGAGAAGATCCCTACCATCATTTTAATGAGCACTCAAATATTGTATCTTATATTTATCATTTTTATGCCTCAATTATAACTCACAAAGTACCCATTTGATCTTAATAAACAGCTCCCACAAGAAAGAAACCTTAATAATGTTGAAATTATTAAATATTTTATTTATTAGAACATTATGATTAAAACTCACAGTTTATGTAATATAAGAAAAAATTAAGAAAATTGGTATCCATATCTCCATCCAATCATTGAAAATAAAATCATTCAATCTCAGGTTCACATTGGAAAGATTCTTTGATCTTCTCTATTCCACATTATGAATCATAGAAATCTTCATTTGTTGATTAGGAGCTGAAGGCACTAGTTGAGAACATTCCACTTGATTGAATGAACGACCATGAAATGATTATTCTCTAGTACAAATACCATGATATTTATATTTAATTGGTATTTTTCTGCAAGCAAAGAAGTTAGAAGAAAAATAAATATCTGAACTATCATTTGTAATAAACAAGATTGTATAATTAATTTTTAATGAAAAAATCACAACTATAATTTGGTCTGGTGTTTCTCTGTCATCCAATCTATAAGCAGCTGGGCCTCTCCTTCTCCCTACCCTTAAAGAAATCCTTTCTCCAAAATAGGAAACATCAATTCATGGAACTAACTGAATACAAATTTTTATGGAAAGAAGCACTTGACAGATAAAAATGTGAAGTGAGTCTAATTAAAGAAAATATATGTGTGATTTGGCTAGCATTAACATAACTGCTCTGGACTTGAAGGCTTCTGGCAACAAGTTAAAGAGAAAAGGTAGATCACGACAGATGTCCCTCCATAGCTTTGGATCCAATTGTGATAAATTTCAAAATTCTGTACTTAAGTTTCTTGCTCAAGAGTAGCAACTACTGGTGAGCACCTACCTTAGTTAGCTTTATGTGTCAACTAGACATAGTCAAAAATCACCTGATAGGGAAGTCACAAATGCACAAATAAGATGGATCTATGAACATGACTAAGGAAATTGTACTGATTGTTAAATAATATAGGAGACCACAGGACATTGTATGTGGCACAGTTTTCTAGACAACTGGTCCTAGAATCTGTATGAAAGCAAGTTGAACATGAGCCTGTAAGTAACTCAGCAAACTATGTTCCTCCCTTATTTTTGTTTCAAGGCCCTGCTAGATTTCCTGACTTGAGTTCTATCAATGCTAGACTGTAACCTGTTAACTAAAATAAATCCTTTCTTTTCTGTTGTTATTTTTCATTATGATATCTGCCATAGCAACAAATGAAACTAAAACAGTGCCAAGGCTTTAACATTACATTCGGTTGTTCTACTGGTTTCCTTTCATAAAGATCAAGTATAATTGATCAACTACTACTATAGAAAAATATTCAGTAGAGTTCTGCTAATCAGTCAGTACAAAAACTACTAAAATCCAGAAGAACCTCAAGGAAATTTACAAAGTGGATGCTTGAGTTTTCTTTAGTGAAAGTGGTTGTGTTTTGGATGTGTCATGTTTGTGTTAATCGGGAACAGGGCTTTTCATCAGTTCCAGATAGTTTCCTCACTAGTTTGAAAGAGTTAATATTGAATCATGTGTCCTTACAATTTTTCTATGCAGAAGTAACATGCATTGTAATATGTCATTCGATTATCTGCACAAACTGGGATCAGGGTTCTGGTGCAGTCAGATTCACTCTTATACAAGGTACAATTTGGCTGTGAACATAAAAAAGACAACATAAAATATATCAAATAATGATCTTTGCTAGAAAAATTCTACTTGATAAAATGATTCAGAATTAAGTATTAAACATAAATATTAATTTACTACAACTCTACTTAAACATATGTTCTTGATATATTTTTTATAAGTCTGGTATTCTGAGACCATGTAAATAAGTGACTGTAATTCTGTAATTAGCCTATCATTCCCCAGCTTCATATCATTCTCAGATAAAAATCTCCTACATTGATTTTTATTGAGAGAAATCATAAAACTTGATGATTTATTTGTAGTGCTATTATACTTCTTAATACCTTTACTGTATAGGTTATGAGATATAGCAGTGTCTTTGCAAATTTATAATGTAAATATGCACAGAGATAAAATGTATTATTGACAAATTTTGAAGACACAGACATGAAATTCAAATTTCTGTGTTATTTTTATATTTTTCAGAGCAAAAGTTCTTAACTCATATAATATTTCAATGTCTTACTGGATCAAAACTAATGTTTAATTTAACATGAAATAGATTTTTATCACATTCAGTCTGCTTTTCTAGGATAAATCATTCTACTTTAAACATATTTTTAAACATAAATTATAACTGTATACAATAACGATTTTGTACATTATTAGAATTTGTGAATAATGGAATGTTTTACCTTGTCTATAACATTAAGCAGTTTTATATTGTTGACAAGACTACTCTTTAACCTTTGTTTAATAATAAAACAAATTTTTGGACTGTTGCAATGTTGTCTTGTACATTTTGTTTGGTGGCATTTCAAAAGCCAAATGTTTACTTTTTAAATTTCCGTATTAGTCAGTATTCACTTACCGTTTCTCTAAGATTTTCTATACTTGCAGCAGGAGTCTCTGTAACTAATGAATCAAAAAAAGAGGGAAATTTCAGAAAATAGAAGAATGTGGTTTGGCCAAAAAGTCTGATGACCTAAGTCTGGCTTCCCAATTCCCTCATAATGGCAAAAGTGAACCAAGTCACAAAAGCAGTTCTCTGACTTCAACATATGAACTGTGGCATCTGTGAACACATGCACACCTACAAATTATATGAATAAACAATGCAAAAAGGGTTAAAGAGAAAATCTATAGACTGTGGTAAGAAGTATCCATAATACTTAAAGTGACCTATGTCAGTTCATTACACTTGTGATATTAGAGGCAAGGACGTGTTTGTCACAGTACTAAAACAATATTCACAGTGACTTGAAATGTAGAAATGGCAATTATTGATTATTTATCTGAACCCATGAACTTCTTTTCCTTAATATACCATCTACTGGCACCTGTATGGACTTGCACTGGATTGACACATATGGGAATATACAGTTAAAGAATATGAAAATAATCTGAATAAATTATAAGAAAACAAAATAAATATTGAGTGAGGTAGAATCAATTCAAGGTACAAATAGACAATTCTGTAAATAGATTGCTGACAAAACAGACTTCAAACTAATATTTTTCTACATGAATTTTACATAAGGTCACTTCTAACTGATGAAGGGAACTACCCTTCAAGAAGATAATATAATTCAAGGCATATATTCACAAGGCAGACATATGCCTGCCCACAGAAATAAAAGTACTGCTAAATAAAAAGTCACAGATTAACTCCAGCATAGTAATAACTCCAGCATAGTAATAACAGGTGACTTCAATACCCAACTCACACCAAGAGACAAGTCATTCAGATCAAAGATAAACAGGGAAACACTGGAGTTAAACAAAACAGAGAGCAAAAGTATCTAACACACGTCAAGAGAATGTTTTACTCCATAACTACAGAATAAACACTTTTGTCAAGCATTCTGAAACTCTTTAAAATAGGTCATCACATGATATGACAAAAACAAATCTCAAAATTACAACTATAATTATTTTGCATACTCTTTCTGACTACAACTGAGTAACTCTACAGATCAACACCAAAGAAACTACACACTAAAGAGAAGAGGCCTCTCTGGGAAAGTGCTTGTGAGTTAGGGGGTCTGTTCTCTAGGGAAGGGAGGATTGAATTTGAACAAGTATGAGATATATAAGTCAATTGAGGGTTAGCATTAGTAAAGGGAAGAATCGATTTCTGTTTTGCTTTCAAATTTCTAACATTGATATTATCAACCTACAGAAAAGAAGGCATGGATTTCTCTATGAATAATGTTGATGTGTGTGTGTGTTCATGTATACATATACATTATGTGCACATGTTATAATGCTGCATGTGTGTGTGTTCATCTATACATATACATTATGTGCACATGTTATAATGCTGCATGTGCATTCGTGCACTACTGGAGAACAGACAGAAAATTTGGGTGTTATTTCTCAAATGTCTTACAACTTCTGTGTGTTGTGGGAGTGTGTTTGTAAAGCACACACCTGAAATCCCCCATAATAGGATAGCATAGCTGGCCAATGATCCCCAGGAATGCTTCTATCTCTGCTTGCCTTGAATTAGAATTGCAGGCTAATGACATCATGCTAATTTAGGAATGGAAACTGGGGTCTTGTTTTTGCAAAGCCAGCACCTTATAGTCTGAAATTTCTCCAAACCGCCCACTGAATGAATTTCTAAATGTTTATCTATACATGGGATCTTTGTTGAACTTTTATAAATTTTGAGTATTTTACACTATTCTCATGATTTTCGAATACTGTGACTACATACGTGAAAATAACAGTGGCCTGCTTCTCGGTGGTCACTGTTCTAATTTTTTCATGGGATAGGTACCAGAGCTTCTGCAGCAATGACCAACAAGAAACAGGAGACATCTTTTAGAAAAATTGTCTACCTCTATCACTCAAAAAAATTAATTGAGAGTGTTAATTTATGAAAATGGCCCCTTGTATATCAATTGATTTGCCTCATAGAAACCAATGTGCAAAAATTAAAACATTAGTATTCTGAAGAGATATTAACATAATAACTCATAATTGCTTTATTTTCACATTCAGAATATGCATATAGAAAAAAACAGTGAGTTATCTCTTTACACCAAATTTGACATTAGAAGTTGTAATAATTTGAAATTTATATAGGAGATAGTGTCATGGAATATGAGGGCTGGAGGGACTACTACTTCCCATACATTACATTAACCACTACCTGAGCTCCAACATGGGGTAAGGGTAAATATCTTCCATCAGTGTGTAATAATGCCAACAACAACATCAAAAATCCACTACTTGTTTCTTATTCGTTTACTGTCCTAAGAGACTTCCTCTGACTACATTATCTCAGATGACTCTAACTTCTTACAGTCAAACAATCCTCATGGCTCAGTCTTGTAAGGAGCTGGCATTACAGTTACAGAACCTTGTGATGTTTATACCACCCATTCTAATTCAATTCCCATCCCCAAGCTCTCTAAGAATAATAAGGCATGTTTTAAGGAATTTTTAACATGCTTTGTTTCATTTCACTTTACAAATTTACTATTCCCAAAGTCCTTCCATTCTTGAATTTCCATGAATGACTCCAGAAGTACCTCACTTCTGGGGGCAAAAGCATTATAGGAAAATTTACTCACCAAAATAAGGAAGAAGTACCAAAGTCAGGATAAAAAAAAATTTGATCCATGTTGAAGACATTTTATCAAACCTGTGGAATAAATATTTGAGACCATTTATAACACATTTCTGGTGAAAGCCTCTTGTAGATAAATGAACTACTCTATGCCTTTTCTCAGGGTTGTTAACTGTGCTGGACTCTTCCCTATTCTTCCTTGAATCCTCAGAATCCACAAGACACCATCTGATCACAGAAAGACTCTTAGAGACTGGCAATGCTCATTGCACATCTAAGGACTTCCTTATTCTCTGCACCCCTACCTTATCCAGGGGGAATCCAGCTTTTTTGAAGAAAATATCCATAATAGAATCTCAGATGTTTCTTTTAAAAATCAGCAATAGTTCCTCTACAAATAAAGGACCTGGGAAAGTCCTTATGGCAATTCTACATTGTAGTGTTACCTCCGAGTGTCTCTACCCACATACCTGAAAATAGAAGTGAAGATATATCAGCACTCTGTGCTTACTGTTTGTTCTTTTACCTCGTCACACATGATCATTCAGCCCTTCAGCCCTTTTTATACCATTTTACATGGGTGGAGACAATACAAATGGCCAAACACAGGTAAAAGACAGGCATTCTTTGTTCTCACTGGGTCAGCTATGATCCTACTAATGAGACATAGCGATCCATGTCCAGAAAAACTTCTCTTGATATAGGATGATTTGAAACTTATCTTGATTTATGTTGCACTATGAAAAAGGAGAAGGCAATGAGTAATAAAAAAGAATTCTGAGATGCAGAAGCTATCCAGACACTTAGATTGAAAACTACAAGGAAATGGAATCAAAAGGCCTACATACTAAATAACTTCAAAATCCAGACAAGTAGACTTAATAGGCTATTTGGTATTCATCATACGTTTTGTTTGAAGTGCCTGTAGAGTCATACAGAGTTATAGGCTCTTACAGAGAGTGCTGTTACAATAACTTTGACCAGTTTCCAGCTAGAACATTTGTACATCTATAGCACAAATTTAGGGCCAGGCATAGACTTCAAGCAGGAATAATCTCCAGATGAGGAATCTGTCCCAGAGTCATATTTCACCACCAAGGTGCTGTGTCTATTCACACACAACCCTGAAATTTGGTGTGTTCAAGAAACTCCCAAAAGAGTCTCTGGCAGGAAAAAAATGGATGAAAACCTACAGGCAATCTTGGAAGGTAGGAGTTGGCGGAACCATCTAAAATGTACCAGAGACCTGGGAGGTGAGAGACTTTCAGGACTCAAAGGGAGGGACCTTAGCTGAAATACCCTACAGTGGGGAGAGGGAACTTATAGAGCACACCTCCAGCAGATAGACAGAGCATCAAGTGTGGAAGGGGGTTGCTATCCCACAGTCACAACTCTGACCCATAATAATTCCTGTCTGAAAGAAGGGACAAAGAAGAAGAAGAGCCTGTAAAAAAGGAGATCCAGTGATAGGCCTGAAGTGGGATCCAAGGCCCGACACTATTACTGAGGTTGTAAAGTGCTCACAAAAAGGGACCTAGCATGACTGCCTTCTGACAGACTCAACAAGCACCTGAAAGTGTCATATGCAGATTACCCAACCAATGGACAGAAGCTGCTGACCCCTGTAGTTGACTTAGAAGAAAGCTGGAAGAAGCTGAGGAGGAGGGTACCCCTGTAGGAGGACCAGCAGTCTCAATTTGGACACCTGTGATCTCTCACACACTATACAACCAACCAGGCAGAATACACAAGCTTATATGAAGCCCCCATACAGCAGAAGGTGGCCAGGTCTGGGTTCAGTAAAAGAAGATGCACCTAATCTTCAAGAGACTGGAGGACCCCAGAGAGTTTAGAGGTCTGGTAAGGTGGGGTTGGGGAGTGGGGACATCCTCATGGAAACAGGGGTTGTGGAGAAGGTATGGAATGGGGAACAGTCATATGGTGGACTTGGAAGGGGATTAAAAAACTGGTGTATTGTGGGAAGCCATAATGGACCCTCATTAACAGCCCAGAGGGCTGGCAGGGCAAAGGTCCTGAGTAAAACAAAGAAAAGCCTCTCACCATGAACTGCCAGTTAAAGGGAAGTTCTGAGATAACCTCGGGATGTTCCAGACTGTGAAAACCTCGGATGTCTCCACCAGGCAATCCTTATCTCTTCCTGCTGAAACTGCCAAGAATGCCCCTCCCTCCTTTGTTCTTGCCTTGATAAGAGCTCGTCCTCTGAAAGCTTAAAACCTGTGAACCCTGGAAAATTAAACAAGACCTTGACAATTGAACCCTGCCTGGTCTCCTTTTTCTCTCCCCCCCCCCCTTTGACCCTCATGTCAAACCATTCGGAACCCTGAATAACTGGACCTGCTAGACGGGTCATATTGGCGCCTGAACAGGGACCCGAAGCATGGTCAACTACCAGACGATGGAGAAACCCCGGGAAAAGGACTGAAGGACCCTACAGACTGCATCCCTAGTGCATCGCTGGAGGGGCAGGTAAGTGGCCAAACAGTGTCGTCCGATTGTCACTGGGGAAACAATTATCAAAAGAGGCTAAAGAGGCTTGTTTCATAGGAGGAATCAAGCATTCATTCAGGGAGAGAGGAATAAGAGTTTAAAAAAAAAAGATTTAATTAAGTTATTTTGTTTTGTCGATGATAAATGTCCTTGGTTAATTTTAAGTGGACCTGATATTCACCCGCTAACTTGAGATAAGGTTGGTAAGGAAATTAATAAGATCCTGAAAACTGGTAAACCAGTGTCTGATACATTCTTTAGTTACTGGGGCTCATTCGTGATATAATAGAGTGCAAACGAGGACCCTGACAAACAACAGCTTTTGTCGGTCACTGAATATTGCCTCTGCCCTTTGTCTCAGGCAGCTTCGGTGACCTCGCTTTCTCCTAAAAAAGAATTCTTCAAAACCTTCCTCGGTCGTTATAGAGTCTGAGTCCCTGCCATCCGCTCCTGTGACTTCTCTTTATTCTCCTCTCCCTAAGGAACCATCCCCTGCTGATATGCCATTAAGTTAAGAGCCTCCCACCCCCCACGCCCACCGGGAGAAAGCCAACTTGGAGGAGAAAAGCTGCAGAGAGCAAGTAGCCCTCTTAAAGGAGCTATGAGGGACAAATGGTCACTCTAACTTCAAGATTTATTTCAAAGACAAATGCCTAGAAAAAGCCAGAGCCAAAACAAGCCCCTTGCCTTTAAAATTTTAGAAGAATTAAAGTCCACCGTCACAGCCTATGAGCAGACTGCTCCCTTCACTTTGGCACTTAGAATCTTCCACTGAAGGCTGGCTGACACCTGAGGAATTTATCTAGATGGCCCAAGCTAAGCTTTCTCTGAGGGAGAAAATTTTCTTTGGAAGTCAGAGACTGCTGCTGAGGTGCCTGGAGAAAAACCGCTCACGGGCAGCATGTAAGACTTGAACTGCAGAGAAATTCCTGGGCTCTCCTCCCCTTCCACCTCTCTCCACAGGTGTGTGTGTTCACCTAGGCATCCCTCTTCCCCCTTGTTAAATCTTAAACAAGAGAAAAAGCAGGTTTCAGAAAAGCAGTTTTTCCATGTGTAGGACACAGTATCAAAAAAAATGGTTGGAAGTTATTTCAAAACTCTCCTGGTGAGGACAGGAAAACGGGAGACGGTCCTGTTTTCTCTCTGAAACCTACTAGAGATCTCCTTAGTTCAGGTTAAGATATTTAGATCTCTTTGGGACATCAAGTTCCCTCGCTGTCTGTTGTTTGTATTGGGTGCACCAAAACTTGTTCATATGTGTGTCAATTTGTATTGTCCATTGTTTTGTTTGGCTGAATGATTGGTTGTTTTTATGTTTTATGTTAAAAAGAAAAAGAAATGTTATTTGCTGGCAGTCCTGTCAGTCCTAGTTTACACAGAGGAGGCTAATTCTAGGTGCTTCACATTCTTGGCAAAGCGCAGGGCACAGGCCATTAATGGTGGCCACCAGAGAGAGCCCAGAACTAGCCGGTAGCCCTGGCAGCTGCAGCGTGCTCAACTTTTTTTCTCTTAAAGGGCCAATACCCTCCAGTTTGGGAAAACTTTAGTTTGACTTATGAAATTCGTGTAATTGCTTATTCTTGTTTTTAATTGGCCTTAATGGTATAAGGTTTTACATTTCTTGACAATAGAGTTATAAATTAATTGGTTATGATTTAAAAGGTATAGTGTTATTAAGAAAAGGTTAGTTTAAAACTGGTAATTCAGTGTCAGAGCCATCTTAACTAGCTACATGTGGTATGACACAACCCAGGAAATACAGGCCTCTAAGATGCTTCTAAATTGGCATGGTGTTTTATGTGAATCTTGGCCTGGAGATTGGACTTATAAGAAATACGATTTAAAATAATGTCTCTTCAATAAGTTACACTGTCATACATTCAAACACAAGATGATGGACAAACTTTACAATATGAAAATAATGTGTTTGTCATTAATTTTAAGGAGAAAAGAGTGTTTAAAACTGGGTTTTTCTTTCAAAAAATTGTAGTTATGCTTTGATATTACAGGTCCCTTTTGTTATTTGACCTTCATACAATGGGGTCTGCTTACAGGCTACTCCTTGCAGGATCAGTGGGTATAGGTCTGGCCTTAGAGATAGCAAACTCAGATCAGGAGATTTACATTTGAGTTAATGCAAAGCTCAGAGCTTCCTCAAAGCTGCTCAAAGCTGCAGAGGCTTGAGAGATGCAGTTTTGTCTTGCAGGCCTCACTTAGAGAGTTTCTGGCCAAAAGAACATTTTTTAAAAGATTCATACAGATATGGTTCAAAATAAAGTTCAAACTTAGATCTGTAAAAGATTTTCATTAGAAAGTTATTCCTCAGGAAATGCCTTGCTCTTAACAATGGGCTTTTAAATTTTTTAAGAAAATGATTTTCAAAAGGTGTTAACATAAATTTTTTGGCTAAGACACTGCTTTAAGTTTGTCATTTAAGGCTCTGATGTTCTCAAGATAGATGCAAAATAAATACTGAGAGATATAACTAGGAGAAAGCTACTGTAAGTATTTGTAAACAGTTTATGATATATGTTTACTTCCATTCCTTAACAAAGAGAACATTAATGTAAAATCTCTCCAAATAAGGTTTTGACATCCTCCAATAAAGATTTGGTGTAATAATAAAATGTTACGAAATAAAATCATAAAAAATATTTTAAAAGAAATGTTTTAAGAGCATGATAAAGTATTTGTTCCTTATTTTAAACAACAATAAAATTGATTATAATTAATTGTTAATCTATTACATGACAAGCTTTTTTGACAAAATTAATAATTGTTATCTAAAAGATAAATTGTTAAAAATTTGCCTCTATACATGTTTTTATATTGTTATAGATTTATACATGCATCCTATAAAAATGCATCTACTATGAGAGTAAAGCTCATATAATTAGAACATATGTTTATTCTTTTGAGTGTCCCCTTGCTTCAGCACAGATAATTGAATTGGGTGCTGTAGCCATTCATCTTAAACTGTTAAAAATCAAACTTTTGATTTATATATTAATAATAGATATATAGCTCATGGCTTACAATTGCTTGAAATTGTTTCTTTTTTAGTTTTTATTTCATTCGATATATTTTTTATTTACATTTCAAATGATTTCCCCTTTTCTGGTCCCCCACTCCCCAAATGTCACATAAGCACCCTTCCCTCCCCCTATTTCCCCACCCACGTCTTCCCACTTCCATGTTCTGGTTTTACCTTATACTGCTACAGTGAATCTTTCCAGAACCAGGGGCCACTCTTCCATTCTTCTTGGACATCATTTGATGTGTAGAGTATGTTTTGGGTATTCCAATTTTCTAGGCTAATATCCACTTATTAGTGAGTGCATACCATGATTGATCTTTTGAGACTGGGTTACCTCACTTAGTGTGATGTTCTCCAGCTCCATCCATTTGTCTAAGAATTTCATGAATTCATTGTTCTGGTTTTGCCCTATACTGCTACACTGAGTATTTCCAGAACCAGGGGCCACTCCTCCGTTCTTCTTGTACCTCATTTGATGTGTGGATTATGTTGTGGGTATTCCAATTTTCTAGGCTACTATCCATTTATTAGTGAGTGCATACCATGATTGAGCTTTTGAGACTGGGTTACCTCACTTAGTATGATGTTCTCCAGCTCCATCCATTTGCCTAAGAATTTCATGAATTCATTGTTTCTAATGACTGGATACTACTCCACTGTGTATATATACCACATTTTTTGCATCCATTCTTCTGTTGAGGGATACCTGGGTTCTTTCCAGCTTCTGGCTTTTATAAATAGGGCTGCTATGAACATAGTGGAGCATGTATCCTTATTACATGCTGGGGAATCCTCTGGGTAATTGCCCAGGAGTGGTATAGCAGGACCATTCGGAAGTGACTTGCCCAGTTTTCTGAGGAAGCACCAGACTGATTTACAGAGTGGTTGTACCAATTTGCAACCCCACCAGCAGTGGAGAAGTGTTTCTCTTTCTCCACATCCTTGCCAACACCTGCTGTCTCCTGAGTTTTTAATCTTAGCCATTCTGACTGGTGTAAGATGAAATCTCAGGGTTGTTTTGATTTGCATTTCCCTAATGACTAATGAAGTTGAGCATCTTTTAAGATGTTTCTCCGCCATCCGAAGTTCTTCAGGCGAGAATGCTTTGTTTAACTCTGTACACCATTTTTTAACAGGGTTATTTGGTTTTCTGTGTTGTAACTTCTTGAGTTCTTTGTATATATTGGATATTAGCCCTCTATCTGATATAGGGTAGGTGAAGAAGGAAAAGAAGATCTTTTCCCAATTTGTTGGTTGCTGATTTGTCCTTTTGATGGTGTCCTTTGCTTTACAGAAACTTTGTAATTTTATGAGGTTCCATTTGTCAATTGTTGAGCTTAGAGCATACACTATTGGTGTTCTGTTCAGGAACTTTCCCCCTGTACCTATGTCCTCAAGGGTCTTCCCCAGTTTCTTTTCTATTAGCTTCAGAGTGTCTGGCTTTATGTGGAGGTCCTTGATCCATTTGAAGTTGAGCTTAGTACAAGGAGACAAGGATTGATCAATTTGCATTCTTCTGCATGCTGACCTCCAGTTGAACCAGCACCATTTGTTGAAAAGGCTATCTTTTTTCCATTGGATGTTTTCAGCCCCTTTCTGGAGGATCAAGTGGCCATAAGTGTGTGGGTTCATTTCTGGATCTTCAGTCCTGTTCCATTGATCCGCCTGCCTGGCACTGTACCAATACCATGCAGTTTTTAAGACTATTGCTCGGTAGTATTGCTTGAGGTCAGGGATACTGATTCCCCCAGAATTTCTTTTGTTGCTGAGAATAGTTTTAGCTATCCTGGGTTTTTTGTTATCCCAGATGAATTTAAGAATTGCTCTTTCTAACTCTATGAAGAATTGAGTTGGGATTTTGATGGGTATTGCATTGAATTTGTATATTGTTTTTGGCAAAATGGCCATTTTGACTATATTAATCCTGCCAATCCATGGGCATGGGAGGTTTTTCCATTTTTTGAGGTCTTCTTCCTTTTCCTTCTTCAGAATCTTGACGTTCTTGTCATACAGATCTTTCACATGTTTGGTAAGAGTCACCCCAAGGTACTTTATACTGTTTGTGGCTATTGTGAAGGGGGTGTCAGTTCCCTAATTTCTTTCTCAGCCTGCTTATCCTTTGAGTATAGGAAGGCTACTGATTTGCTTGAGTTGATTTTATAACCAGCCACTTTGCTGAAGTTGTTTATCAGCTGTAGGAGTTCTCTAGTGGAGTTTTTTGGGTCACTTAGGTAGACTATCATATCATCTGCAAATAATGATAGTTTGACTTCTTCCTTTCCAATTTGTATCCCTTTGACCTCCTTATGTTGTCTAATTGCCCAAGCTAGTACCTCAAGTACAATATTGAAAAGGTAAGGGGAAAGGGGGCAGCCCTGTCTAGTCCCCGATTTTAGTGGGATTGCTTCAAGTTTCTCTCCATTTAGTTTGATGCTGGCTACCGGTTTGCTGTATATTGCTTTTACTATGTTTAGGTATGGGTCTTGAATTCCTGTTCTTTCCAAGACTTTAAGCATGAAAGGATGCTGAATTTTGTCAAATGCTTTTTCAGCATCCAATGAAATGACATTGTGGATTTTTTTTTTTGAGTTTGTTTATGTAGTGGATTGCATTGATGGATTTCCATATATTGAACCAACCCTGCATCCCTGGAATAAAGCCTACTTAATCAAGGTGAATGATCATTTTTATGTGTTCTTGAATTCGGTTGGCAAGAATTTTATTGAGTATTTTTGCATCGATGTTCATAGGGAAATTGATCTGAAGTTCTCTTTCTTTGTTGGATCTTTGTGTGATTTTCATATCAGTATAATTGGGGCTTAATAGAAGGAATTGGGAAGTGGGGAACAGTGTTCCTTCTGTTTCTATTTTGTGGAATAGTATGAAGAGTATTGGTGTTAGGTATTCTTTGAAGGTCTGATAGAATTCTGCACTGAAGCAATCTGGTCCTTTGCTTTTTTTGGTTGGAAGGCTTTCTATGACCCCTTTTATTTCTTTAGGGGTTATGGGACTGTTTAGATGATCTATTTTCTCCTGAATTAATTTTGGTATTTGGTATCTGTCTAGGAAATTGTCCATTTCCTCCAGATTCTTCAGTTGTGTTGAGTATAGGCTTTTGTAGTAGGATCTGATGATTTTTTGAATTTCCTCAGTTTTTGTTGTTATATCAACCTTTTCATTTCTAATTTTGTTCATTTGGATACTTTCTCTGTGCGCTTTGGTCAGTCTGGCTAAGGGTTTATCTATCTTGTTTATTTTCTCAAAGAACCAGCTCCTGGATTTGTTAATTCTTTGTATGGTTCTCTTTGTTTCCACTTGATTGATTTCATTCCTGAGTTTGATGATTTCCTGTCTTCTACTCCTCCTGGGGGAATTGGCTTCTTTTTGTTCCATGGCTTTCAAGTGTGTCATTAAGCTACTAGTGTATGGTCTCTCCATTTTCTTTTTGGAGACACTCAGGGCTATGAGATTTCCTCTTAGCACTGCTTTCATTGTGTCCCAAAGATTTGGGTATGTTGTACCTTCATTTTCATTAAATTCTAAAAAGTCTCTGATTTCTTTCTTTATTTCTTCTTTGACCAAGGTGTCATTGAGTAGATTATTGTTCAGCCTCCATGTGTACGTGGGCTTTCTGTTGTTTTTGTTGCCATTGAAGACCACTCTTACTCCATAGTTATCCGATTGGAGGCATGGGATTAGTTCGATCTTTTTATATTTGTTGAGGTCTGTCTTGTGACCAATTATATGGTCAATTTGGGAGAAGGTACCATGAGGTGCTGAGAAAAAGGTATATTCTTTTTTTTAGGGTGAAATGTTCTACAAATATCAGTCAAGTCCAATTGGTCTAAAACTTCAATTAGTTTTATTGTGTTCCTGTTTAGTTTCTGTTTTCCTGATTGGTCCATTGAGGGGAGTGGAGTGTTGAAGTCACCCGCAATTATTGTGTCAGGTGCAATGTGTGCTTTGAGCTTTTGTAAAGTTTCTTTTATGAATGAGGGTGCCCTTGCATTTGGCACATAGGTGTTCAGAATTGAAAGTTCTTCTTGTTGGATTTTTCCTTTGACCAGCAAGAAGTGTCCTTCTGTATCTCTTTTGATGACTTTAGGTTGAAAGTCAATTTTATCTGATATTAAAATTTCTACTCTGGCTTGTTTCCTGAGACCATTGGCTTGTAAAATTGTCTTCTAGCCTTTTACTCTAAGGTAGTTTTTGTCTTTGACATTGAGGTGTGTTTCCTGTATGCAGCAAAATATAGGGTCCTGTTTCCTTATCCAGTCTATTAGTCTATGTCTTTTTGTTAAGTTCTTCCTCTGAAAGCTTAAAACCTGTGAACCCCAGAAAATTAAATGAGACCTCGACAATTGAACCCTGCCTGGTCTCCTTTTTGTCTCCCCCCACCCCATTGACCCTCAGGTAGCACCTCTTCAGAACCCTGAATAACTGGACCTGCTGGACGGGTCAGAGTATAAAAAAATTAAATTTAATTTAAAAAAGAAAAATTAAAAAAGTAGAAGCAGGATGCAAACACCAGAAAGAGAGGAAGATGCTCAGGAGATGAGTTGAGGCCACAAGGGAAAAAGTCCTAAGACACACACTCATAGTTTGATCCATCTCTTATATTAGAGTAGGAAACTCTTCAGATTTGAAGTAGATTTCACTGGAGAGTTTTAGTTAAAACCCTGACATTTTGAAAGAACATTAATATTGGGCAACCCAGTTCAAATGTTATCTGTGATCAAATGACTTTGCTAAAATGTTAAGGCTTTATCACCTACATCAAAGGTGGAAATGATTTCTACTTCAATTTTCTCAGTGATTTTAAATTTTTACCATACTCTGGACATGTACACTGCAATTATATTTTCCATTTATTCTGACCTGCCTTTTTAAGTAATGAACAAAGCTTTAATTTAGAAAAGGGAAAGGTTTGAGTTTAGCAATATTCTATGCAAGTGTATTAAATATGACATTAAAGTGAAATGACATATATGCACAAACCTGCAATCCCTGGGAAGCCCATTTGCCTCACATATTGAACACCAGCCACCTCCATTATGTGGAAACATGATAATACTATGTATTGTAAGCTGGCTAGACTCATAGTCTCTTTTTCACATCCTTTTGAGTTTACTGGCATACATTTGAATATGCATAACTTTTTAAAAATAAAAAAAAGTTTTTATTTTTATTGAAATGATATTACTTAACTTTATATAGAAAAACAAAGAACCAAAGATAGCTAAAGTAACCTGGAATAATGAAAGAATGTCTGGATATATCAACATCTCTGATTTCAAGCTTTACTACAGAGATGTAAAAATAAAACTGCAGGTAGTAGCATAAATCCAACATTTTGATCAATGAAATGGAATCAGATACCCAGAAACAAACCCACACACCTACAGATATCTGAAGAAGCCAAAAATACACAATGGAAACAGGAAACATCTTGCACAAATAGTGCTCATATAACTGGATATCTGCATTTTCTAACAGATCTATATTTATCACCCTGAACAAAACTCAAGATTAACTGGATCCAAAACCTTAACATAAACCAGATACAGTGAACCTGATGGAAGAGAAAGTGATATATATAGTCTTGAGCACCTTGGCATAAGACACAACTTCCTGAAGAGAACACATTAATGCAGGCATTAAAATTCACAATTAATAAATGGGATATTGTGAAATTGAAAGCTTATGTAAGGCAAAGCAGACTGACAATTGTACAAAATGGTAGCCTGAAGAATAAATGATTTCCACCAACTCCATATCTGGGGAATATTGACAATATATAAAGAACTCAAGAAACTAGATATTTCTTTATAATGGAATTTAAAAATGAAACACAGATCTAAACAGAAATTGTCAACAACAATTGCAAATGGCTGAGAAACGATATTAGCCATCCTTAGCTATGAGGGTAATGCAAATCAAAACAACTTTGAGACTCTATCCTCCACCTATCAGAATGGCTAATATCAAAAATACAAATTACAACTCATGTAGTTAAGATGTGGAGCCAAGGAAACACTTCACCATTGCTGGTGGGAGTGAAAACTTGTAACAACCACTACGGATATATATGCTGGTTCCTCAGAAAATTGAGAATTGATTTACCACAAGACCCAATTAAACCACTCTCAGGTATATATCCAAAAGACACTCCATCCTATCACAAGAAAACGTCTTCAACTGTAGTCATAACAGCTTTATTTGTAGTAGACAGAAATTGGAAACAAGCTAGATATTCCTCAGACAAAGAATGGATAAAAATTGTGGTACATTTTTCACAACGGAGTATTTTTTATCTGTTAAAAACAATGGTATCATGAAATGTTCAGGCAAATGAATGATGTAGGAAAAAAAATCAATCTGTGTAAGTTAACCCAGACCCAGAAAAATAAACATGGCTCGTACTCACTAATAAATAGATATTGGCTGTTAAGTCAATGAGAAGCATACTACACTCCACAGACTTAAAAAGTCTAAATAGCATAAAGGGAAAATAAGGAGATACATGGGTCTTGCTGAGTAAGAAAATTGCAATATATTTTGTGGGTTGACAGGGCTGGTGTAAATGAGGACAGGAGGGAAAAAATAGGGGAATTGAAGGAAAGTATAGAAAGACAACTGGAATTGGAAGGCATTTGGGAGGCAATGTAGAAAATGCTTGCAGTAGAAACTCCCTGGATTCTATGAGGAGGATGCCATGGATGACTCCTAATAATGGAGGAGGTGAAGCCAAATCATTCATCTACTGTAACCAGAAACCTTCCACTTGTGAGATTCGTACAACAACCCACATACAAAGACAACCTGTCTTGCTGAAAGATGTGCTGGGGAAATGGAGCTGCAAAAATTGTGAAAGTTGCAAACCAATGACTGGCCTAACTTGAGACCTATCCCTGAGAGGAAGACCATGCCCAAAGATGGATAGAGACCTAGAACATCAAAATCAACCAAAACTCAATAGCAGGATACCTAATGACATTCTACTATGTTCATAGTTAGGTGCCTAGCCCAGTTGTCACAATCCAGCAGTTGATGCGAAGAGATGCAGGCACTCAGAAAATCAGTAGTGGGAGAGAAAACAAATTAAAGACCTAGACCAGGTTCCTCCTCTTGGAAAATTTGGAAACCCTAAGAAGGAGGGGGGTAGAAGAATTTTAGGAGCTAGAGCAGTAGAGGACACCAAGAGCTGATGGCCCACAGAATCAGCTAATTGGGGCTCACAGAGATGAATCCACAATCACAGTCTGCATGAGTCTCAGACAGGTCCTCTCTATATATGCTATGGTTTTTATCTTGGTGTTTAGATGGAGTCCTTCCCATAGAAGAGGGAGTGCCTCTGACTCTTTTTTTTTTACCTCTTTTGGGGACACTCTTTCTCCTACTCTGATGTGATGGTTTGTATCTAGTTTTTTTGTTTCTTATGCCATATGTAATTGATATCCCTGGGAATCCTGTTTCTCTTTAGAGAAATGGAGTGGGAATGAACTGGGTGCAGGAGACTAGGGGAGTAGAGGGAGGGGAAACTGTGTTACATATGTTTTCTGTAAGAGAAGGATACTTTTAAAAATTATATATGACCCAAAAGAGAAAAGAAAAGGAAATAAAGATACCAATACTAAAAATAACTGAACTTATCATGATGGTGGAAATGAAAAACACATGAGGGCAAGTAAAAACTTCAATAAAAAGATTCTGAAGCCTGGATAAAATATATGAGAAAATTAGGTAATAAAGACAAAATTGAGGAATTGGGTCATCCAGTCAAGGCCCATAATAGTTTCTTTTACCAGATGAAGAAAACATTTAAGAACACTTTTATACCATGAAGGCAAAGTTTGCCAAGTATAGTTTATAAAGAGAATTTATTTTTTTGCATAGTAGGAAGTTTATTATTTGAGCCATTAATCAGCTTTTCTAGTCAAAAACTTTAATTGGTCTTCAATTTCCTTATGAAATGAGTGTTTTAATTTAATAATCCCTTTCAAATTTAAATTGTAGTTTGTCTAAGATGTTCCTTTATCAGATCATAACTTCTTTAGCTTCTTTTCTAGAACTCATTTTGAGATCTATCATCGCACTGTGCTCCTTCTTTACACGCAAGTGAGGGAGCCATTGTGAGCATTCAAAGAGGGGAATTTAATCCAACCTGATGAGTTCATTTCATGTTGCTCATGTCTGTGTCTAGGACTGACCACAAAGCCAGTTATTTCTTATAGTTCTTCACTTGGTAGTGGAACCTTTTGAGACTTCCCCTCTCCAAGTCAGTCAACTGTTATTGTCACTGTGCATTGCTTCTTTAGGTGAACATATTGTTGAGTTTTTGTTTGTGCAGCTTCTCTGCCATGTGCAGAATACACTGTCTCACAAAAGGCATCATGGTCCTCTGCACCTTCCACTGGTTTGCTCCCTCTTCTGCAAAGCTTCCAAATGAGTAGGTATAGAATTTATGCTGTAAATATATCAACTAGGATCTGTCACCCTGCAATCTAACCTAAGATTTTTGAATAAATTTAAATAGTTTCAAATCTAATCATAAACACAGGGTTTTTTAAATTTTTACCATTTAACAGATTTTATTCTGATATATCTTAGTTATTTTAGCTTTTTCCTCATCTTGTCGGTTATTTTTAAGAATCCTCTACTTTTAAAACCGATTTAAATTTAGCTTTCTTTTGTAAAGTGTCTATGTTCTTCTTTCAATTATTTATTTATCTATGTATTTGTTTAGAAAATGTTGACCCCTCTCAGTCCTTCTTTCACAGAGAACCTCCCTCATTCACCTTCCCCTTTGCTTCTAAAATTGTGGGGTCCTGAGTCCTGAGCCCTTGCCTGTCAATTCTCTGCCAGGTTAGGTAGATCCTCTTCCACTGAGACCAGAAAAGGCAGTTCCTTTGGGGAACAAATACCATAGTCAGGCTCCTGCTTTAGGGAGAGCCTCTGCTCCAGTTGCTTGGGGACTCACATGCAGACTCATTTGCATGTCTTCTCCATATGTGGTGGGGTTCTCATTCCAGATCCTGTTTGTTCTTTGGTTTGTGTCTCAGTCACTAAGAGCTCCCAGAATATCTTGTTAGTTGACTCTGTTTATCCCCCTGTGGGGTTCCCATCCCCTTCAGGGCCTTCAATCCTTCCCTCACCTCTTCCATAAGAGTCCCTGATCTAAGTCCAGTCTTTGGCTATGGGTATCTACAGCTGTTCAAGTCAGGTG
Organism: Apodemus sylvaticus; assembly: GCF_947179515.1. Classification (NCBI taxonomy): domain Eukaryota; kingdom Metazoa; phylum Chordata; class Mammalia; order Rodentia; family Muridae; genus Apodemus; species Apodemus sylvaticus. Next base: position 54,003,223 of record NC_067484.1, on the reverse strand, counting down.
CTGGGTAGAGTCTCTTTGAGGACAGCTATGCTAGACTCCTGTCTGCAAGCATAGCAGAGTATCATTGGTATTATCAAGGACTGGTGCTTGCCCATGGGATGGGACTCAAGTTGGGCCAGTTATTAGTTGGCCATTCATTCAATCTCTGTTCCATCTTTGTCACTGCATTTCTTTTAGACTGGACAAATTTCAGGTTGAAAGTTTTGTGAGTGGGTTAGCATCCTCATTCCTTCACTCAGGGTCCATCCTGGATATATAAGGTGGCAGCTTCAGCTTCCATGACCCAACTGATAGAAATCTTGGCTAAGGTTACCGTTATTGAGTCCTGGTGAACCTCTCCTTCTCAGGTCTCTGGGAATTCCTAAAGATCCCCTGTGAAGCCCCACTATACCTCTGAAAGGCACAGATGCCCATTCATTCTCCTAGCAATTAAAGAGATGCTCAAGATCCTTAGTTATTAGGGATATGCAAATCAAAATGACCTTGAGATATGACCTTACACTAATCAGAATGGCTAAGATTAACAACTCAAGTAAAACTACATGCTGGCAAGGAGGTAGAGAAAAGGGAATACTCCTCTACTACTGGTAGGATTACAAACTTGTTCAACCACTCCAGACATCAATCTGGTGGTTTCTCAGAAAACTAGAAATAGTTCTATCTGGAGGCTAAGCATATACCAAAAGATGATCAGAGATACCATCAGGACACATGCTTTACTACCTTCATAGCAGTTTCATTCTTAATTACCAAAACCTGCAAACAACCCAGTTGTCCCTGTACTGAAGAATGGATACAGAAAATGTGGTTCGTTTATACAATGAAATACTATCCAGATATTAAAAGCAAGGACATCATTAACTTTGTAGGCAAATGGATAGAATTAGAAAATATTAACCTGAGTTAACCCAGACCCCAAAGGATGAACACAGCATGTACTCACTGATGAGTGGATATTAGCCATAAAGGAATGGATACCCAGATACACACCACAGACCCAAAGACATTAAACAAGAAGGAAAGATGTTTCTATCACACTTAGAAGAGGTATGGAAAAGTCATAGAGGGCAGAGGGAGGGAAGAAATTGAGTGGGAAAAGGGATTGGGTGTGGAATAAGGTGTGCAGGTTTGGGAAGACAAAAGAGAGAAAACTGATAGTCTATGATGAGTTGCATCCATAATACTTAGAAATGACCTATGCTAATTCCTGACTCTCATGCTATTGGAAGAAAGGAGGTATTTGTCACAATACTAAAATAATATATTAATAGAGTTACTTCAAATACAGACATGGTAGTTATAGGTTATTTATTTTATCTCAATCCTTTTTTGAAATACACCATCATTTACTTTTCCATAACACTGGTATTATGCTGGTATCCATTTGTACTTGCAGTGGCATGGCAGATGTGACTATACAGTTAAAGAATATGACAATATGAGAGTGCTCCCCCATAAGGACATATGTGGAATGGGGGAGTTGGTGGAAGGGTAACCAGGAAGTGGGATATCATGGGATGGGGGTTGGTGAAGGGGGTAACTGGGAAGTGGACTATCATTTGAGATGTAGAAAAATGAAATAATTAACAAAAAAATAATATGAGAATAATTCAAACAAACTACAAGAGAACATAAATAATAACTGAATAAACTAAAATAGATTCAATGTACAAAAAGAGAAGTGTATAAAGAGATCACTGACAAGATAGGCTTCAAACTAATATTTGTCTACATGAATTTTATTAAAGTTCACTTCTTTTTTTATTTTTTTTATTTGTTTTTTTCAATACAGGGTTTCTCTGTATAGCCTTGGCTGTCCTGGAGCTCACTCTGTATAACAGAATGGCCTTGAACTCAGAAATCCACCTGCCTCTGCCTCCCAGAGTGCTGGGATTACAGGAGTGCACCACCACCACCCAGCTTAAAGGTCACTTCTTACTGACTAAAGAAACTACTCACTAAGAGAATATTATTATTCAAAGGATATATTCACAGAGTACAGGTGTGGATATCTTCAGAATAAAAAATACTAAATAAAAATTCACAGATTAACCTCAGCATAGTAATAACAGATGACTTGCATACCCCACTCACTCCAAGAGAAAAGTCATCCAGATAAACAGGGAAACATTGGAGCTAAGCAAAACAGAGCAAATCAATCCAATGTATAAAAACAGAGCATTTCAGTTGGTAACTGTAGAATAAACATTTTTATCTAGGGTACTGAGCCACTCACTAAAATAATTAATCTCATAATAAGATGAAAAACAAATCTCAAAAATACAACAAATTTTAATTACTTCATATATTCTATATGACTACAACTGAATAAATCTAGAAATCAATAGTCAAAAAAGCTACACACTAAGGAGAAGAGAAAGCAACACTCTGGAGAACGTACTTATAAGTTAGGAGGTCTTTTCTCTAAGAAAGTGAGGTTTGATTTTGAACAAGTGTGAGTTCTACAAGTCAACTGAGGGTTAGATAGAGGCAAACATAAGGTTCAAGACTGTAGCACTGTTTCCATCTATTCATTTTATACGTGTCAGTAATGCATTGACTGTTCCCTCCTACCAATTCTCATGGAAAGCTTGGTTGGGGTAGTTAATACTAATTTACATGGATATGATGATAGCATTACTAAAGGAAAGAATGTGTTTCTGTTTTGCTTTCCACATTCTAACATAGGAAATGTTTTTATCAAAATGTAAAAAATAAGTCATGGATTTCTCTGTAAATTGTGTGTGTGTGTGTGTGTGTGTGTGTGTGTGTATGTGTACCCTGAGAACAGACAGGAACTTTGGATGCTTTCTCAAATGTAAAAGTGTGTGTTTCTTAATGTGTGTGTTGGAGTGTGCTTCTAAACACAATCCCAAAATTTCCCCCAATAGGCTAGTATAACAGGCCACTGAGCCCCCCAGAAATCCTTCTATTTCTGCCTTCTATGAATTATGATTAAAGGCTCATGCCATCATGTTAATTTACAAATGGAATTGGGGTCCTTAAGTTTTCAAGGCAAGCACTATATTGACTGATCCTTCTCCTGCAACGTCACCAAATGGATTTTTTAAACATGTATCCATGTATGATCTCTTTGATGAATTTTATAAATTCTGAGTATTTTTAAAGAATTTACATGGTTTTTGAAAACTGTGATTGTATATGAAAATAACAAAAGACGTTGTCCTCAGTAGTAATAGATTTGATTTTTATTCATGGTATAACTGGCAGAAGTTCTACAACAATAGAAACATAAGACATCTTTAGGAGCCTTTCTCCTGGGGCAGACTCTTGGCTGCTCTGCTCCAGTGAAGACAACGTATCCTGATCCATCCTAGAAAACCACCTGCACTCAGAACAGTTGAGAATCCACTACACTCAGAGCAGTTGGGGAGCCACTACACTCAGAGTAGTTGAGAATCAGCTGCACTCAGATCCATTGGACAACATCTTGGATGTTCCACTGAAGACACAATGGTATGAAGGCCTCCCAAGAGATCTACTGCAGCCAGGGCAAGAGATCAGCAGCTTCTCTGCCCCTGTGAAGACCACCCCCATTGGAAGGCCCCACAGATGCTCTTCTACAGCCAGGGCACCCACATTCATAAAAGAAACTAAAAGCTCAAAACACTTATTGAATACCACACAATAATAGTAAGTGACTTCAACATCCCACTCTCAACAATGGGGAGGTCATTGAAACAGAAACTAAACAGAGACACAGTGAAACTAAGAGAGATTATGAACCAAATGGATCTAACAGATATCTACAGAACATTTCACCCTAAAACAAAAGAATACACTTTCTTCTCAGCACCTCATGGTACATTCTCCAAAATCAACCCTCAACCAATACAAAGAAGATTGAAATAATACCATGCATCCTATCAGATCACCATGGCCTAAGGCTGGTCTTCAAGAACAGCAAAAACTACAGAAAGTCCACATTCACATGAAAACTGAACAACTCTTTACTCAATGATAACTTTATCAGGAAAGAAATACAGAAAGAAATTAAAGACTTTCTGGAATTTAATGAAAATGTTGACATATCATAGCTAAACTTATGGGACACAATGAAATACCATAGTACTTAGTGCCCATGTAAAGAAACTGGAGAGATCTTACACTAACAACTTAACAGCACACCTGAGAGCTCTAGAACAAAAAGAAGCAAACTCACCCAAAAGGAGAAGGCAGGAAATAGTCAAACTAGGTGCTGAAATCAACCAAATAGAAACAAAGTAAACAATACAAAGAATCAACAAATCCAGAAACTGGTTCTTTGAGAGAATCAACAAGATAAACCCGTAGCTAAACTAATTAAAGGGCTGAGAAGCAGTATCCAAATTAACAAAATCAGAAATGAAAATGGAGACATAAAAACAGAAACAGAGGAAATTCAGAACATCATCAGATCCTACTATAAAAGCCTATACTTAACAAAACTGTAAAACATAGGTAAAATAGATGGTTTTCTAGACAGATGCCACATAACAAAGTTAAATCAAGAGCAGGTAAACTATTTAAACAAGCCCATATCACACAAGGAAATAGAAGAAGTCATAAAAATCCTACCAACAACCCCCAAAAAACCTGGGCTAGATGAATTTAGTGCAGAATTCTACCATACATTATTTTTTATTTGATATATTCTTTATTTACATTTCAAATGATTTCCCCTTTCCTGGATCCCCCCTCCCTGAATGTCCCATAAGCTCTCTTTCCTCCCCCTGTACCCCCATCCACCCCTTCCCATTTCCGTGTTCTGGTATTCCCCTACACTGCTGCACTGAGCCTTTCCAGAACCAGGGGCCACTCCTTCCTTCATCTTGGACATCATTTGATATGTGGATTGTGTCTTGGGTATTCCAAGCTTGTAGGCTAATATCTGCTGATCAGTGAGTGCATACCATGAGTGTTCATTTGAGACTGGGTTACCTCACTTAGGATGATGTTCTCCAGCTCCATCCATTTGTCTAAGAATTTCATGAATTCATTTTTTCTAATGGCTGAATAGTACTCCATTGTTCTACCATACATTAAAAGAAGACCTGATACAAATTTTTCTCAAACTATTCCATAAAATAGAAAGAGAAGGAATACTATCTATTTTGTTCTATGATGTCACAATTACTCTGATACCTAAACCACCAAAAACAAGAATGTCAGACCAGTCCCACTTATGAATATCGATGCAAAAATACTCAAATTTCTTGCAAGCTGAATCCAAGAATACATGAAAACCATCATTCACCACGATCAAGTAGGCTTCATCCCAGGGATGTATGGTTGGTTTAATACATGAAAATCCATTAATGTAATCCACTATATAAACAAACTCAAAGAAAAAGATCACATTATCATCTCCTTAGATGCAGAAAAAGCATTTGAAAAAACAAACCAAATATCCCAATCAAAAAATGGGGTATAGAACTAAACTGAGGAACAACTCAGGATTTCACAACTGAGGAATCTCGAATGGCTGAGAAGCACCTGTTCAAAGTCCTTAGTGATCAGAGAAATACAAATAAAAACAATGCTGAGATTCCTCCTTGCATCAGTCAGATCAAAACTTCAGGTGACAACGCAGGTTGGCAAAGATGTAGAGAAAGAGGAACACTTCTCCATTTCTGGTAGGATTGCAAACTGGTACAACTACTCTGGACATCAACCTGGAGGTTCCTCAGAAAATTGGAAATAGATCTACCTGAACACCCAGCAATACCACTCTTGGGAATATACCCAAAAGATGTCCCACCAAGTCATAGGAGCACATGTTCCACTATGTTCATAGTGGCCTTATTTGTGATAGCCAAAATTTGGAAACAACCCAGATGTCCCAAGACAGAAGAATGGATACAGAAAATGTGGTTCTATACAATTTAATACTACACAGCTATTAAGAATGAGGACATCATGAGTTTTGTAGGCAAATGGATGGAACTAGAAAATATCATCCTGAGTTAGGTAACTCAGACCCAAAAGGACAATCATGGTATGTACTCACTAATAGGTGGATGTTAGCCAATTTAAAAAAAAAAGTACAAAATACCCAAGATTCAGTTCACAGAACTCAAAAAGGTCAACAAATTGAAGTGTCCAAGTGAGAGCACTTCAGTCCCACTTGGGAGGAAGAACAAAGCAAAAACAAATGGGAAGGGAGGGAGGAACTTGGGAGGGAAAGTGGACAGGGGTGGGGAGGGAGTGTTGGAGAGAGGGAAACCTGGTCCAGTGTGGAGTGAGGAAATAGACTGAAGCCCTGGGGACCAGCAGAAAGAGTAACTTTGGGAGATAGGAGGTTGGGGAACCCTCCAGGATGTATCAGAGACCTGGGAGGTGAGAGACTCTCAGGAATCAAAGGGAGAGACCTTAGATGAAATGCCTTACAGGAGAGAGAGGGAACTTATAGAGCCCACCTCCAGCAGGAAGACAGGGCATCAAATGAGGGAGAGGGGGGCCATCCCACAGTCAAAACTCTGACACATAATTGTTCCTGTCTGAAAGAATTATGGGGAAGGAAGTGGAGAGGAGCCTGAGGAAAAGAAGGTCCAGTGGCAGGCCCAAAATGGGATCCAGGACGAGGGGAGGTCCCAAGGCCTGACACTATTACTGAGGGTATGGAGCACTCACAAAACAAGATTGAGTGTGACTGCACTCCTGAAGACCCAATAAGCAGCTGAGCCAGGTACAAATATTTGTGCCCACCCAATGGACAGAAGCAGCTGGCCCCTGTTGTTGAATTAGGGAAAGGCTAAAAGAAGCTGAGGAAAAGGGCTATCGTGGAGGATGACCAGCTGACTCAATGAGATCTCTCAAACACTAGCCCACCAACCAAGCAGCATACACCAGCTGACATGAGGCCCCCAACACACATACAGCAGAGAACTGCAGGGTGTGTGTTCATTTAGAGATGATACACCTAACCCTCAAAAGAGACTGGAGTCTCCAGAGAGTTTAGAAGTCAGGTGGGTGGGGGATGGGGACATCCATGTAGAACCAGGGGTGTGGGAAGAAGGTATGGGATGTGGAAGTCAGAGGATGGATGGGGTGGGGATAAAATATGGAGTGTAAAACATCAAATAAATTTAAAGAAAAAAGAAAAAATGAAGAATCATCAAAAAATGACATCTTTAAGAAAAATTCTCTAGTTCTCACACTCAAAAAAAGTAGATATGCCCTCAATAAACAGTTTTCAATTAATATCAAAAATATTTAGAAGTGCTGACTTATAGAAATTACCACTTGTAAATCAAATGATCTGTATCATGTAAAGTAATAGATAAAAATTAATATATAAATCTTGTGAAGACAATATCTTAGGTATATCAAATACCTCACAATCATTTAATTTTTATATTCAGGATTTGTATGTTGAAGAATCGGTGAGCTATCTCTTTATAACAGAACTTGACATAGGAAGATTCCATTTGAAAACTACAAATGACATAGGGTCAAGGAACACCAGAGCTGGAAGATTCTATTCCTTCCCATTCTTTATATTTGACCATGACTTAAGCTCTGAAATGGGACAAGGAGAAACATCCTCAATCAATGCATGATAATGGCAAGCACAACATTAAAGTCCTCTGCTTGTGTCTTTTACATTTACTGTTTTTAGAGACTTCATTTCACTACATTATCTCAGCAGATTTTAATTCTTTTTTATTGTAATTTTATTTTCTATATTCTTTGTTTACATTCCAAATGATTTTCCCTTTCCCGGTTCCCCCCTTCCCATAAGTTCCATAAGCCCTCTTCCCTCCACCCATTCTCCTATCAACCCCCTCCTACTTCTCTGTCCTGGTACTCCCCTACAATGTTGGAACAACTCTTTTCAGGATCAGGGACCTCTCGTTCCTTCTTCTTCTTGGGAGTCATTTGATATGTGAATTGTGTCTTGGGTATTCAGAGTTTCTGAGCTAATATCCACTTATCAGTGACTGTATTCCATGTGTCTTCTTTTGTGATTGGGTTACCTCACTTAGGATGATATTTTCCAGATCCAACCATTTGCCTAAGAATTTCATGAATTCATTGTTTTTAACTGCTGAGTAGTATTCCATTGTGTAAATATACCACATTTTCCGTATCCATTCCTCCATTGAGTGACATCTGGGTTCTTTCCAGCTTCTGGATATTTTAATTATGGCTGCTATGAACATAGTGGAGCATGTGTCCTTTTTGCATGCTGGGGAACCCTCTGGGTATATGCCCAGGAGTGGCATTGCAGGGTCCTCCGGAAGTGTTATGCCCAGTTTTCTGAGCAACAGCCAGACTGATTTCCAGAGTGGTAGAACCAACTTGCATTCCCACCAGCAGTGGAGGAGTGTTCCTCCTTCTCCACATCCTTGCCAACACCTACTGTCTCCTGAGTTTTTAATCTTAGCCATTCTAACTGGTGTAAGGTGAAATCTCAGGGTTGTTTTGATTTGCATTTCCCTAATGACTAATGATATTGAATATTTTTTAAGGTGCTTCTCAGCCATCCGAAATTCTTCAGGTGAAAATTCTTTGTTTAGCTCTGTACCCCATTTTTAATAGGGTTATTTGACTCTCTGGAGTCTAACTTCTTGAGTTCTTTGTATATATTGGATATTACCCTTCTGTTGGATGTAGGGTTGGTGAAGATATTTTCCCAATTTGGTGGTTGCCCTTTTGTCCGCTTGACAGTGTCCTTTGCCTTACAGAAATTTTGTAATTTTATTAGGTCCCATTTGTCAATTCTTGATCTTAGAGCATAAGCTATTAGTGTTCTATTCAGGAACTTTTCCCCTGTGCCCATGTCCTCAAGGGTCTTCCACAGTTTCTTTTCTATTACTATCAGTGTGTCTGGTTTTATGTGGAGGTCCTTGATCCACTTGAAGTTGAGCTTACTACAAGGAGATAAGAATGGATCAATTCCTATTCTTCTGCAAGCTGACACGCAAGAAGGAGAACTACAGGCCAATATCCCTTATGAATATTGATGCAAAAAATACTAAATAAAATTCTTGCCAAGAACACATCAAATTGAATCCAAGAACACATCAAAACGATTATTTACCATGATCAAGTAGACTTCATCCCAGGGATGCAAGGATAGCTTAATATATAGAAATCCATCAATGCGATTCTCTACATAAACAAACTCAAAGAAAAAAACTACATGGTCATTTCATTAGATGCTGAAAAGGCATTTGAAAAAATTCAGCATCCTTTTGTGCTAAAAGTCTTGGGAAGAACAAATTCAAAGCCCATACCTAAACATAGTTAAAGCAACTCATTGTTAAGAATGACCTTAAATTCCTCATCTTTCTGAATCTACCTATCAAGTACAGAGAATTATAGGCATGCACCATCAATTCTATGTTAAAATAGCACAATCTAGTGGGTGGCTCCAACATGAATTAATATTACACATGTATGTGATTAAGGAAGAACCATACTGATCACGATTTCAGATGATGAAATATTTTACTAATAAAGAAAACTGGCCCAACAGATGTGTGTCTGTGTGTGTGTGTGTGTGTGTGTGTGTGTGTAACAGATGGAAAGATACCATTTACTGTTAATATATGTTTCTTCCAGTAGATATAATTTCTTAATTAAACATTTGAAAACCTAAGTAAACATGTTCTTATTCAGTGAAGTAGCACTAATTTTGGTGGGAACAGTTATGCTATTTCAAAGAAAGCTGAGTAACCTGAATCTACAAATCCCCCCTCCCTTTCTCTCTCGACTTATTTATGATACAGAAAGAAATAAAATGCAATATGTTTTCTCTAAGTTTTTGAGATATTCCAGTGTCTTTGGATACTGGAACAAAATTGATGAAAGATATTTGTTCCATATTGCCGATCATTCCTTACACTAAATTCACAAAACTGACTGGGAGTTAGGTTCTAGAATTCAAGTTTCCAAATATCTTGCTACAGGTTCAGATTCTTAATGATAGAGAGTGGGGAACAGCCTGGGCCTCAGCACACCGTCTCCAGGAAGTGCAAGAGGCCAGCTGTACACCCGGAGGCCGGCTGGGAGCAAGAGATAGAATACAAGAGATAGAAGAAAAAATTTCAGATGCTGAAGATACCATTGAAACCATTGACTCAACAGTTAAAGAAAATGCAAAAATCTTGTAATTCAAAACATCCAGGAAATCCAGGATACAATGAGAAGACCAAACCTAAGGATTATAGGCATAGATGAGAGTGAAGATTTACAACTTAAAGGGCCAGCAAATATCTTCAATAAAATTATGGAATAAAACTTCCCTAACCTAAAGAGAGAGATGCCCATGAATATACGAGAAGCCTACAGAACTCCAAACATACTGGTCCAGAACAGAAATACCTCCCATCACATCATAATCAAAACACCAAATGTTCTAAACAAAGAAAAAATATTAAAGGCAGTAAGAGAAAAAGGCCAAGTAACATATAAAGGAAGACCTATCAGAATCACACCAGACTTCTCACCAGAGACTATGTAAGCTAGAAGATTCTGGGCAGATCTCATGCAGACTCTAAGAGAACAAAAATGCCAGCCAAAACTACTATACCCAGCAAAACTCTTAATCACCATAGATGGAGAAACCAAGATATTCCATGACAAAACGAAGTTCACCCAATATCTTACCACAACCCCAGCCCTACAAAGGATAATAGGAGGAAAACACCAATAGAAGGAGGAAAACTTCACCATGGAAAATGCAAGATAGTAACCTTCTTTCATCAAACCCAAAAGAAGATAACCAATCAAATATGAAAGATAACATCAAAAATGACAGGAAGTAATAATCACTATTCCTTAATATCTCTTAACATCAATGGACTCAATTCCCCAATAAAAAGACATAGGCTAACTGACTGGATACGTAAACAGGATCCTACATTTTGCTGCATACAGGAAACACACCTCAGTGTCAAAGACAAACACTGCCTTAGAGTGAAAGGCTGGAAGACAATTTTACAAGCAAATCGTCTCAGGAAACAAGCCGGAGTAGACATTCTTATATCAGACAAAATTGACTTTCAAGCTAAAGTCATCAAAAGAGACACTGAGGGACACTTCTTGCTGGTCAAAGGAAAAACACACCAAGAAGAACTCTCAATCCTGAACATCTATGCTCCAAATGCAAAGGCAACCTCATTCATAAAAGAAACTTTACTAAAGCTCAAAGCACACATTGCACCTAACACAATAATTGTGGGTGACATCAACACCCCACTCTCCTCAATGGACGATCAGGAAAACAGAAACTGAACAGGGACACTGTGAAACTAATTGAAGCTTTGGACCAATTAGATTTAACAGATATATATATATAGAATATTTCACCCTAAAGCAAAAGAATATACCTTTTTCTCAGTACCTCATGGTACCTTCTCCAAAATCCACCATATAATTGGTCACAAGAAAGACCTCAACAAATATAAGAGGATTGAAATAATCCCAAGCTTCCTATCAGATCACTATGGAGTAAAAGTGGTCTTCAACAGCAACAAAAACAACAGAAAGCCCACATATACATGGAAACTGAACAATACTCTACTCAATGATACCTTGGTCAAGGGAGAAATAAAGAAAGAAATCAAAGACTTTTTAGAAATTAATGAAAATGAAGACACAACATACCCAAATCTATGGAGCACAATGAAAGCAGTGCTAAGAGGAGAACTCATAGCCCTGAGTGCCTCCAAAAAGAAAATGGAGAGAGCTTACACTACCAGCTTAATGGCACACCTGAAAGCCCTGGAGCAAAAAGAAGCTATTCCACCCAGGAGGAGTAGAAGGCAGGAAATCATCAAACTCAAGGCCGAAATCAATCAAATAGAAACTAAGAGAACCATACAAAGAATCAACAAAACCAGGAGCTGGTTCTTTGAGAAAATCAACAAGATAGATAAAACCTTAGCCAGACTAACCAAAGGTCACAGAGAAAGTATCCAGAATAACAAAATTAGAAATGAAAAGGGAGATATAACAACAGAAACTGAGGAAATTCAAAAAAAATCATCAGATCTTACTACCAAAGCCTATAGTCAACACAACTGGAAAATCTGGAGTAAATGGACAATTTACTTGACAGATACCAAATATCAAAATCCAATCAGGATCAAATAGATCATGGAAAGAGACCCATAACCCCTAAAGAAATAGAAGGGGTCATAGAAAGTCTCCCAACCAAAAAAAGCACGGGACCAGATGGCTTCAGTGCAGAATTTTATCAGACCTTCATAGAAGACATAACACCAATACTCTTCAAACTATTCCACAAAATAGAAACAGAAGGAACACTACCCAACTCATTCTACGAAGCCACAATTATACTGATACCAAAACCACACAAAGATCCAACTGAGAAAGAGAACTTCAGGCCAATTTCCCGTTTGAATATCAATGCAAAAATAATCAATACAATTTTTGCCAACCGAATCCAAGAACTCATCAAAACGATCATCCACCATGATCAAGTGGGCTTCATCCCAGGGATGCGGGGATGCTTCAATATAAGGAAATCCATCAATGCAATGCACTACATAAACAAACTCAAAGAAAAAAAAAACATATGATCATTTCATTAGATGCTGAAAAAGCATTTGACAAAACTCCGCATCCTTTCATGCTAAAAGTCTTAGAAAGAACAGGAATTCAAGGCCCATACCTAAACATAGTTAAAGCAATATACAGCAAACTGGTAGCCAATATCAAACTAAATGGAGAGAAACTTGAAACAATCCCACTAAAATCAGACACTAGACAAGGCTGTCCTCTCTCTCCATATCTTTTCAATATAGTACTTGAAGTTCTAGCTAGAGCAATTAGACAACATAAGGACGTCAAAGGTATACAAATTGGAAAGGACGAAGTAAAATTATCACTATTTGCAGATGACATGATAGTATACTTAAGTGACCCAAAAAACTCCACTAGAGAACTCCTACAGCTGATAAAAAAAAAAACTTCAGCAAAGTGGCAGGTTATAAAATCAACTCAAGGAAATCAGTTGCCTTCCTATACTGAAAGGATAAGCAGCCTGAAAAAGAAGTTAGGGAAATTACACCTTTCACAATAGCCAAAAACAATATAAAGTATCTTGGTGTCACTCTAACCACATAAGTGAAAGATCTATACGACAACAACTTCAGGTCACTGAAGAAGGAAATTGAAGAAGACCTCAGAAAATGGAAAAATCTGCCATGCTCGTGGATTGGCAGGATTAATATAGTTAAAATGGCCATCTTGCCAAAAGCAATATACAGATTCAATGCAATCCCCATCAAAATCCCAATTCAGTTCTTCACAGAGTTAGAAAAAGCAATTCTCAAATTTATCTGGAATAACAAAAAACCCAGGATAGCTTAAACTATTCTCCACAGTAAAAGAACTTCTGGGGGAATTAGTATCCCAGATCTTGAGCAATACTACAGAACAATAGTGTTAAAAATTGCATGGTATTGACACAGTGACAGGTAAGTAGACCAATGGAATAGAATTGAAGACACAGAAATGAATCCACAAACCTATGGTCACTTGATCTTTGACAAAGGAGCTGAAAATATCCAGTGGAAAAAAGATAGACTTTTCGACAAATGGTGCTGGTTCAATTGGAGGTCAGCATGCAGGAGAACTCAAATTGATCCATTCTTATTTCCTTGTACTAAGCTCAACTCCAAGTGGATCAAGAACCTCTACATAAAACCAGACACACTGAAACTAATAGAAAAGAAACTGGGGAAAACCCTTGAGGACATAGGCACAGGGGGAAAGTTCCTGAACAGAATACCAATAGTTTATGCTCTAAGATCAAGAATTGACAAATGGGATCTCATAAAATTACAAAGTTTCTGTAAGACAAAGGACACTCTCAAAAGGACAAAATGGCAACCAACAAATTGAGAAAAGATCTTCACCAATCCTACATCCGATAGAGGGCTAATATCCAATATATACAAAGAACTCAAGAAGTTAGACCCCAGGGAACCAAATAACCCTATTTAAAAATGGGGTACAGACCTAAACAAAGAATTTTCACCTGAAGAAATTCGGATGGCTGAGAAGCACCTTAAGAAATGCTCAACATCATTAGCCATTAGGAAAATGCAAATCAAAACAACCCTGAGATTTCACCTCACACCAGTCAGAATGGCTAAGGTTAAAAACTCAGGAGACAGCAGGTGTGTGTGTGAGGATGTGGAGAAAGAGGAACACCCCTTCACTACTGGTGGGATTGTAAGATGGTACAACCACTATGGAAATCAGTCTGGCGGTTCCTAAGAAAACTGGGCATGGCACTTCCGGAGGACCCTGCTATACCTCTCCTGGGCATATACCCAGAGGATTCCCCAGCATGCAATAAGGACACATGCTCCACTATGTTCATAGCAGCCTTATTTATAATAGCCAGAAGCTGCAAAGAACCCAAATATCCCTCAATCGAGGAATGGATACAAAAAAATGTAGTATATGTACACAATGGAGTACTATTCAGCAATTAAAAACAATGAATTCATAATTTGTTTTAGGCAAATGGATAGAACTGGAAAATATCATCCTAAGCAAGGTAACACAATCACAAAAGAATACACATGGAATGCAATCATTGATAAGTGGATATTAATTTGACCTGGAGCTCTGAATACTGAAGATACAATTAGCATATCAAATGATTTCCATGAAGAAGGAAGAAGAGGGCCCTAATCCTGGAAAGGCTTGATCCAGCATTCTAGGGGAGTACCAGGACAGAGAAAGACAGGAGGATGGATGGAGAGAAGAGGACTTCTGGGACATATGTGGAGGGGGGAACTGGGAAAGGGGAAAGCTTTTGGATTGTAAACAAAGAATATAGAAAATAATATATATATATATATGTATATATATACATATATATATATATATATATATATATATATATATATATAAAGGGAAAAAGGATAGAGAAGATCCCTACCATCATTTTGATGGACATTCAAATATTATATTATGCATCTATCATCAAAAATGTCTGTTGTAATAATCAAAGTATCCATTTACCTTCATCCATAGCTCCCACAAGAAATGATGCTTAGTAATATTAAAATTAATTAAAACTTTATTTATTAAAACATCTATGATTCAAATTCATATTAGTATATAAAAGAAAAATTAAGAAAATGGTTTTTCACATCACAATCATATAATTGAAAATAAAGTCATTCAATATCAGGTTCAGGTTGGAAAGATTCTTCAATCTTCTGTATTCCACATTTTGAATCATAGAAAACTTCCTTTGTCGATTAGCAATTTAAGGCTCTGGTTGAGAACATACCATTTCATAGTATGAACCACTATGAAACCACTGTTCTTAAGTACAAACACCATGATGTTTATATGAAAGATTTTTCCTACTGCAAATGAAGACAGAAAAAATAAATTTTGAACTGCAACTTTTAATTAATAGAGGATTATATAATAACTTTTAATCAAAAATCATGAACATGAGTTGGTGTGGGGTGTCCCTGTTACCCTCTCTATAGATACCTGGGCTTTTCCTCCCCTGCCCCTTAAAAGGAGTGAGTCCTTTGTCCAAACTGGGGAAAGTCAATTCATTCTACATGCTCAGCCTGACGCATCCCTGGAATCTGCCAAACTGAAAAAGAAATAGTCTAATTTTTTCCTAGAAGAAAAATAAAGTTTGTAACTAAACAACTACAAATGTTTATGGAGGGAATCACTCGAGACAGAAAAAAAAGTGAAGTGAGTCAAACTAAAGAGAATATATGTGTGAATTTGCTAGCATTAACAGCATAATGGTTAAATGTGTCCTAAGTAATGAAAGGGGGTATGATTGTCAGTGATGGAGCAGAAAAGGAGTTTGGAAGAAGTGCTAGAACTAGACTAGACTGCTCTAGACTTGAAGGCTCAGGTCTGTCAAAAAGTTGAAGAGAAAAAGTAGATTTCTACAGAAATTTCTTTTTAGTTTTAGAGCTAAGAGTAATAAATTGTAATTCTGTACTTGTTTCTTACTCAACTGTGGGGATTATATTTGAGCATCTTTCTTAGTTAGCTTTATATGTCAATCTGACACAGCCTAAAATTACCTGATTAGGAAGTCTCAATTGGTGAAATGCCCAGATCAGATTGATCTATGAGCAAATCTTGGGGAAAATTGACTTCATCTTTACTTGATGTAGGAAGGCACAGCCTACTGGAGGTGGCACCATTCCCTGGTCAAGGGGTTCTACAAACAAAGTTCTAAGGTCAAAGTTTTTGCTTCAGCTCCTGACCTGACTTCTCACAATGATAGACTGTAATCTGTAAACTAAAACAAATCCTTTATTCCTCTTGCTTGTTTTTTATGATGATATTTGCAACAGCAACAAAATAAATCTACAATTTCCATGCCTGAACTTATAGTATTATATTGTATTAGTCTACTGCTGTCATTTCATAAAATCAGTTTAATTAATTATCAACACTTTGCAGGTCTATTCAGTAGACTCCTGTTAATAAATCAATACAAAAACATCTACAATCAAGGAGAACTTTAAGGAAATTTGCAAATGGACTCTTGTGGGGGTTTTTTACTGAAATAGATTATTTTCTGGGCATGACATATTGGTTATAACAGAAACAGTATTTTTTTCACCATTCCCTAACATTTTCTCCACTAATTTAGAAGAATTAATATTAAATCATGTTCTTACAAAGTCTCAGTGCAGAAGTGACATTGATTGTCATAAGACTTTCCATCATCTCCACAAACTGGATTCAGTGTGTTTAAACAGACTGTTATATATCTATAAGGCTCACAATTTGGCTGTTAAATGTAAAAAGACAACATAAAATCTATCAGATAATGATCTGGGTATTGAAATTCCACTTAATAAAATGATTCAAATTAAGAATTAAATATAAATATTGACATACTACAATTCTACTTAAGCATGATATTTTAACGATATATTTCTTTAAGTCTCATAATTAAAGGCAATATAAATAAATGACTGTGATTTAATAATTAGGTTATAATTCTCCAACTTCATCTTATACTGAGCTAAAATCTCCATTATTGTTTTGTGCTGAGAGGAACCATAAAACTGAATGATTTGTGGTTCTCTTACCCTTCTCAATATTTTCACTATACATGTTATGACATGTGAATATCCTTGTATATGCATGTGTTTCATATATATGATCTTACATATACAGAGCCAAAATTTATTATTGATAATTTTTGTAGATAAAATATTGTGGAATTCAGATGAATCTCCTTTACAAATTTGTGTAAGTTTATCTTGGTACTTATCAAGAATAGTAGTTCTTCTTAACATTTATATAATATTCCAGTATGTGCATTCATTGATAGTTGACCTACAATAAAGTCTATTTTTGTATTGCTTTTAGTCTTCTTCTTTTCTAGAATAATTCATTCTACTTTAAACAGTTTATACAATGCAAAATATGTCTGTATACAATAAGGATTTTGTCCCTAATGGAATTTATGAATAATAGAATGTTCTACCTGGTCTATAATGTTAAATATTTTTATGTCTTTGGCAAGACTACTGGTTAATAATAGTGTATAGCAATAAAACAAATGTTTTTTATTTTGTTTTAGCTGTTTGCAATGTTGTCATGTTATAAATTTTGTTTAGTGACATTTAAAAAGCAGAAAATCTACTTTTATATATGCATATTAATTAGTATTCATTTACCTGTAGTATGGTATATCCTGGATGTGCAACAGCAGTCTCTGAAACCAATAAAGGGGTACAGGGGAGAAAAAATATAAGAAGAAGGGAGAGAAATGCAATAGTTTAGACATTGGCCTAAGTAGCTAATTTCAATATCCTAATTTCCTCATAGTGGAAAGAGAAAACCAATTCCCAAAAGTAGTTCTCTGATTTCAACATATGCACTGTGGAATATGTAAACACTTCATCCCTACAAATTATATGGAAAAACAATGTAAAAATGTGTAAAGAGTCTATGGTTGGAAATATTCGTAATACCTAGAAGTAACATATACCAATTCCTTTCTCTTACAATATTAGAAGTGAAGATATTTGGTTAGATTATTAAAATATTGTATTTATAGAGTGATTGACTTTACATATAAAAATGGCACTTATTGGTTGTTTATTGTATCACAATCCTTTTAAAGACACCATCAGTTTCTTTTCTTTATGCATCTTTTTCCTGGCACCTGTGTGTACCTGTATTGGCTTTGCATATATGTGAATATATAGTAAATGAATATGAGAATAATTTGAATAAACCACAAGAGAATATAAATAATAACTGAATGAACTAGAATCAATTTTAGGTACAAAAAAAGAATTCTATAGAGATTACTGACAATATAGACATCAAACTAATGTTGGTCAAATGGAATTTTTTAAAGGTCACTTCTTACTGATTATGGGAACTAACCATCAAAAGGATGCTATAATTCTTATCATGTATTCACAGTGTACAAGGGTGCCCAACTTCAGAATAAAAAATACTACTAAATACAAAGTCACAGATTCACCTTCTCATAGTAATAACAGGTAACCTTAATACCCTACTCACAGCAAGAGGCAAGTCATCCAGATAAAAAACAATTAGTGGTACTATTTCCTTTTTTATGTTATGATAGAATTAGTAAAGGAAAAAATTCATTTATGGGTTGTTTTCAACATTGTAACATTGATATTACCAACATGTAGAAAAAAATATATGAATTTCCCTGGGAGTAGTGTGTGTGTGTGCGTGTGTGTGTGTGTGTGTGTGTGTGTGTGTGTGTGTGTACACCTATGTGCACATGGCCCCTTTTATGCAGTTGGGTATACATTTGTGTACATTTAGATGTTATTTCAAAAATGTAAAACAACCTTTGTGTGTTGGGAGCGTGATTGTAAAGCACGGGCCTGAAATTCCCCCAACAGGCAAGGAGAGCAGGCCAGTGAATCCCAAGAAGCCTTCTAACCCTGCCTTCCCTGAACTAGCATTATAGGCTCACGCCATCAGCTAATTTAGGAAGGAACTTTGGTCCTTGTGTTAGCAAGGCAAGCAGTTTATTGACTATACCTTCTCCAGAAATCCCACTGAATGGATTTCTGTATTTTTAACCCTCCATGATACCTTTGTTGAACATTTATAAATTCTGATTATTTTTACAAGATTCTGATGGTTGCTGAATACTGTGATTACATATCAAAATAACAAAAAAAAATTGTCCTGCTTCTCAGTAGTTTTAGGTATGATTTTTATTTGTGGCATAATTGTCAGAAGCTCTACAACAGAGTACACCAAGTGACCGAAGACAACTTTTAGGAAAATCATCTAGTTCTCAGACTAGAAAATAAAGATAAACATTCAATAAATACTTTAATATCAAAAAGTACTTGGGAGTGTTTACATATTGAAATGGCCAATTTTGACTCACTTTATTTGCATCATATAAATCAATATGTAAATTTTAATGCATAAATATTATGAAGATAATAGCCGATGTCTATCTAATACCTCACTTTATTTTCACATTCAGAATTTGTATGTAAAAGAATCAGTGAGCCATCTCTTTATAACGGAACTTGACATAAGAAGACTGAGTCTGAAAACTACAACTGACATAGTATCATGGAACACTAGGGATGAAAGATACTTCTAACTTCCCATTCTTTGGATTTAAGTTTTACCTGATCTCCAACATGGCATGAGGATAAAAGTCATCAGTCAGTATATAATAATAGCAACAGCATTAATGTTCACTACTTGTTTCTTTTGCATTTACTGTTTTAAAAGACTTTCTTTCACTACATCATCTCAGCTGACTTTAGCTTCTTAAGCTCAAACAATCCTCATGGCTCGGTCTTATAAGTAGCTGGTATTATAGCTACAGACCCTTGTGATGTTTATTCCACCCATTCTAATTCAACTCCCACCCTCAAGATCTCTAAGAAGAAGAATGAATAGAGGCCACTCACAATGTAATTTTCAAAGACTTTTGTAACGTGTTTTGCTTCATTTCACTTCACATGTTTAATACTCCCAAAGTCCATCCACTCTTGAGTTGCAGTGGATGACTCCATAATTACTTTACTTATGGTTTGAGGGCATAAAAGAAAATGTTACTCACCGAAATAAGGAGGAAGAACCAAGTTCAAGATAAAAAGGGATTTGACCCATATTGAAGACATTTTATAAATCTGTGGAATAAACATTTAAAACCATTTATAAAACATTTCCAATAAAAAGCTTCTTGTAGTACAAGAAGTATTCTATGGCTTCTGCCTGGGTTACTAACTGTGCTGGAATCTTCCCTTATTCTTATTTTAATCCTAAGAATCAACAAGATACAATCTGGGCATAGAAGGACACTTGGAGCCTGGAAATGTGCTCATTGGTAATATAAGGACTTATTTATTCTCCCAGTCCTTGGTTTATCCAGGAGACTCCCCAATTCATTGAAGGAAATATTCATAATGGAATCTCAGATTTTCCTTTTGAAAAACAGAAAAGATTACAAATAAAGGACCCTGAAAATTCCTATGACATACTAAATGGTAGTATAACCTCAGAGTGTCTCTTTGCTCCTACCTGAAAACAGAATGGAGAAATACCAGCAGCTCTCACAGTACTGTCTGTTTTGTGCCTTTTAATTGCTCAGACATGGGCTTTCAGGTTTGGATCCTTTTTATCATCACCTTAGTGAGGAACTTGGTTGGAGGTAATACAAATAGCCAAGCACAGATAAAATACAGATATTATATGTTCTCATTGGAGGCAGCAATGTGTTATAAGACACATCAACCCTCGTCCAGGAAAAACATGTCCTGATCTAGGACATTTTGCAACTTATCTTGATTTATCTGGAACAATGAGAAAGGAGAAGACAAAAAAACTGGGCATGATACTAAGTGAGGACCCTGTTATACCACTCCTGGACATATACCCAGAGGATTCCCAGCATGTAATAAGGACAGATGTTCCACTACTTTCATAGCAGCCTTATTTATAATATCCAGAAGCTGGAAAGAACCCAGATGTCCCTCAACAGAGGAATTGATACAGAAAATGTGGTATATTTACACAAGGGAATATTACTTGGCTATTAAAAAACAAGGAATTCATGAAATTCTTAGACAAATGGATGGAGCTGGAGAACATCATACTAAGTGAGGTAACCCAGTCTCAAAAGATCAACCATGGTATGCACTCACTGATAAGTGGATATTAGCCTAGAAATGTGGAATACCCAAGAATTAATCCACACATCAAATGATGTCCAAGAAGAACAGAGGAGTGGTCCCTGGTTCTGGAAAGACTCAGTGCAGAAGTATAGTGCAATACCAGAACAGGGAACTGGGAAGGGGTCGATGGGGGAACAGGGGGAGGGAAGAGGGCTTATGGGACTTTTGGGGAGTGGGAAGCCAGAAAAGGGGAAATCATTTGAAATGTAAATAAAAAATATATCGAATAAAAAAATTCTTAGTCAAATGAGTGGAACTAGAAAATATCATCCTAAGTGAGGTAACCCAATCACAAAAGAACACAAATGGTATGCACTCACTGATAAGTGGATATTAGCCCAGAAGCTTGGAATACCCAGGACACAATTAATATATCAAATGATGACCAAGAAGAAGGAAGAACAAAGAATGGATACTCTGGTTCTTCTTAGAAGGGGGAGCAAAATACCCACAGAAGGAGATACAGAGACAAGCTGTGGAGCAGAGACTGAGGGAAAGACCATCCAGAGACTGCCCCACCTAGTGATCCAGTTACAAAACCCAGACATTATTATCGATGCCCACAAGTACTTGCTGACTGGAGCCAGATAGAGCTGTAGCCTGGGAGGCTCTGCTAGTACATGACAAATACAAATGGGGGCACTCTCAGACAGCCATTGAACTGAGAACAGGGTCCCCAATGGGGGAGCTAGAAAAAGGACCCAAGGAGATAAAGGGGTTTGCAGAGCCATAGGAAGAACAACGATATGAGCCACCCAAGGGCTCCCAAAGACAAAAACATCAACCAGATCCTACACATGGTGCTACTCATGGATCCAGATGCATAAGCAGCAGAGGATGGCCTTGTTGGACATCAAAAGGAGGAGAGGCCTCTGCTCCTGGAAAGGCTCAATGCAGCAGTGTAGGGTAATACCAGAACAGGAAAGCGGAAGGGGGTTGATTGGGGAACGGGGGAGGGGAGATGGCTTATGGGACTTTTGGAGGGCAGGGAGATCAGGAAAAGTAAAATCATTTGAAATGTAAATATATATCTAATAGAAATAAGTGAATGCCAAAAAATTAAAAATAAATAAAAATGTTTTTAAAAAAAAAAAAGAATTGACAAATGGGACCTCATAAAATAACAAAGTTCTGTAAGGCAAAGGACAGAACAGCAACCAACAAATTGGGAAAAGATCTTTGCCAACCTGACATCTGACAGAGGACTGATATCCTATATGTACAAACAACACAAGAAGTTAGACTCCAGAGAACCATATAACTCTATTAAAAAATGGGGTACAGAGATAAAGAATTTTCACCTGAGGAATATTGAATGGCAGAGAAGCAACTAAAGAAGTGTTCAACATCCTTAGTCATCAGGGAAATGCAAATCAAAACAACCCTGAGATTTCATCTCACACCAGTCAGAATGGCTAAGATCAAAAACTCAGGAGACAGCAGGTTCTCTCTCTCTCTCTCTCTCTCTCTCTCTCTCTCTCTCTCTCTCTCTCTCTCTCTCTCTCTCTCTCTCTCTCTCTCTCTCTTTCTCTCCTCTCTGATAGGTGTATTTTCTTCTGCTGTGATCCATGAACATCATATTGCCTTTCAATGGACTCTTGCTCCAACAGCAAGCTAGGGGTGCTTCAGAATTTCTGCTTGACTGGGTTGCAGAATTGGCTGGTCTGTCACTCTGTACTACCTGATTTATTGAGCTGAGCACTGTCTGCTTCCCCTGGCTCTCTAGTTTACAGATGACTACTGTGGAATTTTCCAGTCATTGTGATAAATCTAATAAAGAAACTCTGATATTTTTATGCATTCCATTATGCTTCTACTAGGAAGCTCTGACTGATAGAGCCCCATCAGAAACCTGTTGGCTAGGTCCACCAAGAGTTCAACATGCATCCATCCTGTGTACCATCCTTCCACTTCCTAAACACAAAGATCTTCTCTGAATGATGCAAGGATCTTAAAGTCAATTTATACTGAATGCTGCTTTTCTTTTTAGTTCTTTCAAATAACATTTATACTATGCCAAACTTGTTGTTAACAAAAATGCTAACTTTGGTATAAACATTTCCCACAGTAAGATGATTTTTGAAAAGAATAAATGTCAGGATTTCTACTTAAATCATATGTTATTACTAGAACATCATATTTAAAATATCACTAAATTTTATCTACTTTTTTTCATTTTGACTACATATGCAGTTAATATCAAGTAAGATTCTTTTTATAAGGTCTAAGTTATCATGGTTTTTTTCTAAAAATCTATGTATTTTTGTAAAAAAAAAACTGTCATGAAATGTTGGAGAATTTACATTCATTAAAGCACAATAATTTAACCAGTAGATTTAAGTTTCTAGAGAGAAATGATAAACTCAGTTCTGTTTTCTCTCATGTTTAGCAATAGACACAGAAACTAAAATATCATTATCTTAACTTATCATTACACACTAAATATATCTTAACATATTATTATATTTAACACATTTGCCTCTTCAGAGTGTATATATAGGAGGACTAGTGAGAGGGCCCAGAGAGCAAAGGGTTGTACCACCAAGACTGATGATCTGACTTTGCAGAGTCTGTAATCACAGGATGCAAGCAAAGAACTCACACAAACTGTCTTCTGACCTCCATATATATGCTGTGATGTAAATACATGCATTTCCAACACATTTAGTCTTTAAATTGTTACTAAAGAGCAGAGACTGGGCCTTGAAAGTGCCAATGAACCAAGGAGTGTTTATTAACCCAATTAAGAAAGCCACAGTCAAAGGCTGAGAAAGACTATTTATTCCATATACCACATTGAGAAGAAGCACAAAGTTCTCAGAAACCCCCTTTTCCCTAAAATAGAGATAAGTTTTAAAAAGAAGGGAAGAAATCCCTAATTCTTGGATGTGATCAAGAAATAAGAGAGACAGATGCCGTGGTCAACATAGCAAAGCAAGGGAGCCTTTAGTTGGAGCAGAAAGGGAAGAAAGAGTGTGAGATTGTCAAAATTAGAGAATGAGAGCCAGATGTCTCACACTTTCATCAGTTTCATCCAGAACTTGGGAAGCCAAGCCAAATCTCAAAAAGTTTTTTTTTTTTTTTGTAAGCATCCATTTGTTTGGATCTCTGTTTTTATAGAGATTAGGAAGTAGGTTTCTGTACAAGCTCTTGTTTCATCTGCAGGAACATTCAGAGATAATGGAGGACACTTTTTTATAAACCCTTATTCTCTCCCCAGGAGGTAGAGACCAAAACTGAAGAAATGTGGACTGATTTCTCTAGATTGTAGATCTAAACTCTTAACATAACCAATGTCTTATAATGCCAGGCTTGTGATCTAACAATACAGATTCAGACAGACCAGAGCAAATGCTTTTACTTGATGTTCACAGGCATTATTTACAACATTTTGCTAAAACACTAACAAGAGAGCCAAAACAAATTTAAATACTGGATACTTATTTACCAGTGTCCAGATCCTTTTAATTATCAGAAAGTACTCATTGTGTTGATCACCTTCAGCACCTTAGTAAAGAAAATAATCATACTCTAATCATGAAAACGTAAACATAAAAAGAAAGAAGGAAAGAAAAAAAGGCACAGGTCTATTTCCTACTTTCTCTTTTATCATGTTTCGGCTATCAGGCCTTATGGTGAGATCTTCAAAGCATCTGGTGTTTCCTGCAGGGTATGACAAAAGAATCAAGGCTCATTCTTTTCCATGTTGCTTCAACCCAGCTGAGCAGCACCTTTTGTTGAAGGTACAATATAGTCTCCACTGATTATACCCATAACTGATACCTTTGAAACATACATAATAAATATTTGTATTTTCTGTCAAAGAGTGTAAAACTATTATTTAGGACAAAGAATTCAAATCATTTAATTCTATCTCCTCCTTCCATCTTGAAAGACATCCAAAGAAGTCGTTTTACCTACCTCCACTTTTATAAATCTGAATGGAAAAGCTTTAATCCTTCCTACATGGGTAAAACTTCTGTTCACACAAAGGCCCTCTGCCTTCTCCATACATGAAGGACTTCATTAAGTTCTTCCCAATTTTCCTCACTCCCTTTGTAACCATTCTTTTAAAATTAGCCAATTGCAAAAGACTGGGAGGAACAATAACAGACAATGAAAGAAAAGACACAGTCATTGTAGAACATAAGCAGGACACTGCTTCCCACTACAGCCTACTGAGGCCCTCAGTTGCCCCCATAGGAGCTGTCAAAATGGCAGCTCCTGTCAAAATGGTGGCATCCTGCAGCCAAAGAAGGAGCTGTCCACAGTGGTGGTCTTCATGAAATACCACCAAAGGACTATCTTGGCTCCTGTGGCCAAGCAGCCAGCTCTGCCAGGTGCACAGGGATCACCAGAGTTGGGGGTTGCTTGGGACACAGCCTGCCTGGGTTCCTTCTGCATGCAGGAGCTGGGCAGCTCTACAACAATCTGGGCACGTATCCTGCAGGGGAGCATCTGACCTGCAGAGAGTCCCATGGTTAGACAGAACCCTGTAGTCTGAGGTCACCACCATCTTGGCTCCTATGACAAAGGAGACAGCTCAGCCAGACACCTGTGCCACTTCTGACACAGGGAAGATCCCACTTCATGATACTCTCTAGAGAACCAGCAGGAACAGGTTAATCGCCACTGCCCCTTTCCATCGGATGTGGTAGACCTGTGCCATATCTGACACAGGGAAGATCCTACTTCCTGATACTCTCAAGAATGGAGAGGGGAAGGTTATTGGGTAGAAGCAGAGCACTCGAGAACCAGCATCAGCAGAGCATTTGAAATCTGGCAGCAAGCCCTGACCTAGGCCATTTGCCCTGCAGAGTGATCAGCGCTTGGAGGGGTTCCTCACTGTGTCCACCATCTTCGCTACTGGGCAGACCAGACAGGCAGCACCAGGTACACAGAGACAACCTCAGTATAGCATTGCTTGGGACAAGGCACACTAGGGCTCCAACAGCACCCAAGAGGAAGGCAGGACATCAGCAATTTGTGCCAGGGGAAACCCAGTCATCCAGAGGTGCAGAAATAGCCATACAGGCCCACAGGAGGTTCAAGCACCAGCCAGTAAGAGCAGGACCAACTAACGCCAGAGATAACCAGATGGCAAAAGGCAAACATAGGAATGTTACTAACAGAAATAAAGGCAATATGGCAGCATCCTGGGTATCCTCTAGGATTTTTCCATCTTCTGAGGTCTTCTTCAATTTCTTTCTTCAAAGACTTGAAGTTCCTGTCATACAGATCTTTCACTTGTTTGGTTAGAGTCACCCCAAGATACTTTATATTGTTTGTGGCTATTGTGAAGGGTGTCATTTCCCTAATTTATTTCTCACCCTGTTTATCCTTTGAGTATAGGAAGGCTACTGATTTGCTTGAGTTGATTTTATAAACAGCCATTTTGCTGAAGTTGTTTATCAGCTGTAGGAGTTCTCTGGTGTTTTTTTGTTGTTGTTGTTGTTGGTGGTGGTTTTTTTTTTTTTTTTTTGGATCACTTAAGTATACTATCATATCATCTGCAAATAGTGATAGTTTGATTTCTTCCTTTCCAATTTGTGTCCGTTTGACCTCCTTGTGTTGTCTAATTGCTCTATATAGAACTTCAAGTACTATATTGACAGTCAGAACGGCTAAGATTTAAAACTCAGGAGACTGGAGGTGTTGGCGAGGATGTGAAGAAAGAGGAACACTCCTCCACTGCTGGTGGGAATGCAAATTGGTACAACCACTCTGGAAATCAGTCTGGCAGTTCTTAAGAAAACTGGCCATGACACTTCCAGAGGACCCAGGCATGCAATAAGAATACACGTTCCACTATGTTCATAGCAGCCTTATTTATAATAGCCAGAAACTAGAAAGAACCCAGATGCCCCTCAATGGGGGAATGGATACAAAAAAATGTGGTATATGTACACAATGGAGTACTATTCAGCAATAAAAACAATGAATTCATGAAATTCTTAGGCAAAGGGTTGGAACTGGAAAATATTATCCTAAGTGAGGTAACCCAATCACAAAGGAACACACATGGAATGCATTCACTGATAATTGGTTATTAGCCCAGAAGCTCTGAATACCAAGACACAGTTCACATATCAGATGATTCCCAGGAAGAAGGAAGGAGAGTGCCCTAGTCCTGGCAAGGCTTGATGCAGCATTGTAGGGGATTACCAAGACAGAGAAGTAGAAGGGGGTTGATTGGAGAATGGGCAGAGGGAAGAGGGCTTATGAGAGTTATTGGGGGGGGGGGGACCAGGAAAGGGAAAATCATTTGGAATATAAACAAAGAATATAGAAAATAAAAATAAAAAAAATAAATACCACCAAAGGAGCCATTCATAGTGGCACCACCTGCTTTCCTGCCTCAGCCTACAGCCTTCATGAAATACCACAGCAGGAATTGTCCCACAGGAGCTGTCCACAATGCCAGCACATTCTTTAAAGCCTTCCTGAGCAACTCTATGATGACAGCAGCTCAGAAAAAGCCACCTTCATAAGGAAAGACTTCCCATCCTAACCCATGGGCCCAATGAGGGGGAAAAAATGAAAAAAGCCTCCAATCACTAAGCAGGAAAAAAAATACTAATTTCTTAGTTCCCTGAGCTCAGGACTTGAAATCCCACATGTCCTGGATCTAGAAATCTATGCCCTGACAAGCTCAGCTCCCTAAGAAACCCTATTTAAGTCCTGCCCATTGTTTAATTCCCTGTTGTCTGCTCCTGGGAGCAGAGGAACTCACTCCTGGATTTGTCCCTTGTCTCACTGGACCTTCCAATAAATCTTTTATATTTGCTGATGGATATAACTGTCTCATTGGAAGAATCCAAGAAACAAGAGATGGGGAAAAAGTAGAAATGTAGAGTGGGACTGAGGCTCTCAGAGCTGTGTGGCTCCTGCACTCCCATGTCTTAGGGTGTCCTTCCCTTGGGACACTGTCCCACCTCAAAGCTGTGTGTTTCCTGAGTTCCCATGTTTCACAAGCTTTTCCATTGGGATACCTTCTCCAGAGTTGTGTGGTTTCTGGGATTCCAACTCCCAGGATTCCCTTCCATCCAAGTGGAAACTTACAGTCATCAACTCAAGATAAAATCCTAGCACACTTCTTGCCTCAATATTCTTGTTAATCCACTTTTGTGAACAGCAGACTTATTGAGGGCATAAAATGGTGATTATTAAGGCTAGGTGAGTGAACAGTAGCCTAAAACATATTTAAATCAAAAGCCAGTGTTCCCAATGATGTTCTTATACTTGGTGGTCCTGAAACAGAAAGATAGACTAACTACCTAGTTTCTTTTAGGCCCAGAGAAGGCAGAGAGGGGATGGACTTTACTTTTTTTTATTGATATATTTTTATTTACATTTCAAATGATTTCACCTTTTCTGGGTCCCCACTCCCCACAAGTCGGGATGTACTTTTCTAACCTTCCAAACCAAAGGAAACTCCCCTTCTATTTCCTTTGACCAGTCATTATGCCATAACCACAGCAGTTGGGATAGTTTTGTTACTAAGAATCTAAACAAAAAGAGGCTACCACTAATCTTGAGAACCTGAGTTTAATCCCTGCAACCCAAACTTTGGGGAAAAAAAAAGAATCAAATTTCAAAACTCTGTGGGTCCTGCCCCACAGAGCTTAGGTTCCAGTCCTGAGGCCTCTGGCAGAGCCTTCAGATCTCTGCTTCCTGATCCAGAACAGCCTGGGCTACAACACCACATCTCCAGGCACTGCAAGAAGCCAGAGGGGCACCCGGGAGGTCGGCTGGGAGGAGTCAGTGTGCTCTGGTGAGTCCTGCCCTGCAGAGGAGAGGATCTAGTCCTGAGGCCTCTGGCAGGAGCCTTCAGGTCTCTGCCTCTGGTTCTGAAACAGCCTGGGCCACAGCACCCTGTCTCCAGGCAGTGCAGGAGGCCAACTGTGCACCAGAGGCCAGCTGGAAAGAGGCAGCTTTGGTGAGTCCAGCATTGACAACAAGACCAACTAACACCAGTGAGAACTAGATGGCAAAACGCAAATGCAGGAACGTCACTAACAAAAATAAAGGCAATATGGCAGCATCTGAATCCAATTCTCCATTAACAGCATGTCCTGGATACCCCATAACACCAGAAAAGCAAGATTTGGATTTAAAATCACTGGTCATGATGCTGGTACAGGAACACATGAAGGACATACATAAAGAAATTCAGGAGAAAATGGATCAAAAGTCAGAAGCCCTTACAAGGGAAAAACAAAAATCATTGAAAGAAATTCAGGATAATACACAAGCCAATAAGAAGGAAACACAAAAAATCACTTAAAGAAATACAGGAGAACTTTGGTCAACAGGCTGAGGTCATGAAAGAGGAAACACAAAAATCTCTTAAAGAATTACAGGGAAAAAAAAAAGAAGTTAAGCATTCAAATTTAAAAAATAACGTCAAAAATGATAGGAAGTAACAATCACTATTCCTTAATATCTCTTAACATCAATGGACTTAATGCCCCAATAAAAAGACACAGACTAACTGAATGGATGCGTAAACAGGACCCTACATTTTGCTGCTTACAGGAAACACACCTCAGGGTCAAAGACAAACACTACCTTAGAGTAGAAGGCTGGAACACAATTTTACAAGCAAATGGTCTCAGGAAACAAGCTGGAGTAGCCAGTTTAATATCAGATAAAATTGACTTTCAACCCAAAGTCATCAAAAGAGACCCTGAGGGACACTTCTTGCTGGTCAAAGGAAAAATACAAAAAGAAGAACTGTCAATCCTGAACATCTATGCCCCAAATGCAAGGGCACCCTCTTTCGTAAAAGAAACTTTATTAAAACTAAAAGCACACATTGCACCTAACACAATAATTGTGGGTGACTTCAACACTGCACTTTCCTCAATGGACCGATCAGGAAAACAGAAACTAAACAGGGACACAATGAAACTAATTGAAGCTTTGGACGAATTAGATTTAACAGATATATATAGAACATTCTATCCTAAAACAAAAGAATATACCTTTTTCTCAGCACCTCATGGTACCTTCTCCAAAATCGACCATATAATTGGTCACAAGACAGACCTCAACAACTATAAGAAGATAGAACTAACCCCATGCCTCCTATCTGATCACTATGGAGTAAAAGTGGTCTTCAATAGCAACAGAAACAACAGAAAACCCACATACACGTGGAAACTTAACAATACTCTACTCAATGATACCTTGGTCAAGGAAGAAATAAAGAAATTAAAGACTTTTTAGAACACAATGAAAATGAAAACACAACATACCCAAATCTATGGGACACAATGAAA
This sequence comes from Apodemus sylvaticus, assembly GCF_947179515.1. Lineage (NCBI taxonomy): Eukaryota > Metazoa > Chordata > Mammalia > Rodentia > Muridae > Apodemus > Apodemus sylvaticus. The sequence continues at coordinate 53,972,739 of NC_067484.1, read as the reverse complement.
GCAGTGCTAAGAGGAAAACTCATAGCCCTGAGTGCCTCCAAAAAGAAAATGGAGAGAGCATACATTACCAGCTTAATGACACACCTGAAAGCCCTAGAACAAAAAGAAGCTATTTCGCCCAGGAGGAGTAGAAGGCAGGAAATCATCAAACTCAGGGCCGAAATCAATCAAGTAGAAACAAAGAGAACCATACAAAAAATCAACAAAACCAGGAGCTGGTTCTTTGAGAAAATCAACAAGATAGATAAACCCTTAGCCAGAATGACCAAAGGGCACAGAGAAAGTATCCAAATTAACAATCTTAGAAATGAAAAGGGAGATATAAGAACGGAAACTGAGGAAATCCAAAAAATCATCAGATCCTACTACAAGAGCCTGTACTCAACACAACTGGAGAATCTGGAGGAAATGGACAATTTCCTTGACAGATACCAAATACCAAAATTAAATCAGGACCAACTAGACCATCTAAACAGTCCCATAATGCCTAAAGAAATAGAAGGAGTCATAGAAAGTCTTCCAACCAAAAAAAGCACAGGACCAGATGGCTTCAGTGCAGAATTCTACCAGACCTTCAAAGAAGAGTTAACACCAATACTCTTCAAACTATTCCACAAAATAGAAACAGAAGGAACACTACCCAATTCCTTCTATGAAGCCACAATTACGCTGATACCAAAGCCACACAAAGATCCAACAAAGAAAGAGAACTTCAGACCAATTTCCCTTATGAACATCGATGCAAAAATACTCAATAAAATTCTTGCCAACCGAATCCAAGAACACATCAAAACGATCATCCACCATGATCAAGTAGGCTTTATCCCGGGAATGCAGGGTTGGTTCAATATACGGAAATCCATCAATACAATCCACTACATAAACAAACTCAAAGAACAAAACCACATGGTCATTTCATTGGATGCTGAAAAAGCATTTGACAAAATTCAGCATCCCTTCATGCTTAAAGTCTTGGAGAGAACAGGAATTCAAGGCCCATACCTAAACATAGTAAAAGCAATATACAGCAAACCGGTAGCCAGCATCAAACTAAATGGAGAGAAACTTGAAGCAATCCCACTGAAATCAGGGACCAGACAAGGCTGCCCCCTTTCTCCTTATCTTTTCAATATTGTACTTGAGGTACTAGCTCGGGCAATTCGACAACATAAGGAGGTCAAAGGGATACAAATTGGAAAGGAAGAAGTCAAACTATCATTATTTGCAGACGACATGATCATCTACCTAAGTGACCCAAAGAACTCCACTAGAGAGCTCCTACAGCTGATAAACAACTTCTGCAAAGTGGCAGGTTATAAAATCAACTCAAGCAAATCAGTGGCCTTCCTATACTCAAAGGATAAGCAGGCTGAGAAAGAAATTAGGGAAATGACCCCCTTCACAATGGCCTCAAACAGTATAAAGTATCTTGGGGTGACTCTTACCAAACATGTGAAAGATCTGTATGACAAGAACTTCAAGACTCTGAAGAAGGAAATGGAAGAAGACCTCAAAAAATGGGAAAACCTCCCATGCTCATGGATCGGTAGAATCAATATAGTTAAAATGGCCATTTTGCCTAAAGCACTATACAGATTCAATGCAATACCCATCAAGATCCCAACTCAATTCTTCACAGAGTTAGAAAGAGCAATTATCAAATTCATCTGGAACAACAAAAAACCCAGGATAGCTAAAACTATTCTCAGCAACAAAAGAAAATCTGGGGGAATCAGTATCCCTGACCTCAAGCAATACTACAGAGCAATAGTGTTAAAAACTGCATGGTATTGGTACAGTGACAGACAGGAGGATCAATGGAACAGGATTGAAGATCCAGAAATGAACCCACACACCTATGGCCACTTGATCCTCGACAAAGAGGCTGAAAACATCCAATGGAAAAAAGATAGCCTTTTCAACAAATGGTGCTGGTTCAACTGGAGGTCAGCATGCAGAAGAATGCGAATTGATCCATCCTTGTCTCCTTGTACTAAGCTCAAATCCAAATGGATCAAGGACCTCCACATAAAGCCAGACACTCTGAAGCTAATAGAAAAAAAACTGGGGAAGACCCTTGAGGACATCGGTACAGGGAGAAAGTTTCTGAACAGAACACCAATAGCGTATGCTCTAAGAGCAAGAATTGACAAATGGGACCTCATAAAATTACAAAGTTTCTGTAAGGCAAAGGACACCATCAAGAGGACAAATCGGCAACCAACAAATTGGGAAAAGATCTTCACCAATCCTACATCAGATAGAGGGCTAATATCCAATATATATAAAGAACGAAAGAAGTTAGACTCCAGAAAACCAAACAACCCTATTAAAAAATGGGGTACAGAGTTAAACAAAGAATTCTCACCTGAAGAACTTCGGATGGCGGAGAAGCATCTTAAAAAATGCTCCACTTCATTAGTCATTAGGGAAATGCAAATCAAAACAACCCTAAGATTTCATCTTACACCAGTCAGAATGGCTAAGATTAAAAATTCAGGAGACAGCAGGTGTTGGAGAGGGTGTGGAGAAAGAGGAACACTCCTCCACTGCTGGTGGGGTTGCAAATTGGTACAACCACTCTGGAAATCAGTCTGGCGGTTCCTCCGAAAACTGGGCACCTCACTTCCAGAAGATCCTGCTATACCACTCCTGGGCATATACCCAGAAGACTCCCCACCATGTAATAAGGATACATGTTCTACTATGTTCATAGCAGCCCTATTTATAATTGCCAGATGCTGGAAAGAACCCAGGTATCCCTCAACAGAAGAGTGGATGCAAAAAATGTGGTATATCTACACAATGGAGTACTATTCAGCCATTAGAAACAACGAATTCATGAAATTCTTAGGCAAATGGATGGAGCTAGAGAATATCATACTCAGTGAGGTAACCCAGACTCAAAAGATGAATCATGGTATGCAGTCACTAATAAGTGGATATTAACCCAGAAACCTGGAATACCCAAAACATAATCCACACATCAAATGAGGTACAAGAAGAAAGGAGGAGTGGCCCCTGGTTCTGGAAAGACTCAGTGAAACAGTATTCAGCAAAACCAGAACGGGGAAGTGGGAAGGGGTGGGTGGGAGGACAGGGGAAGAGAAGGGGGCTTACGGGACTTTCGGGGAGTGGGGGGGGGCTAGAAAAGGGGAAATCATTTGAAATGTAAATAAATTATATCGAATAAAAAAAATAAAAAAAAACTTTGAATATAAAAAAAAAAAAAGAATTACAGGAAAACACAAACAAGCAAGTGAAGGAGCTAAGCAAAACCATCCAGGATCTAAAATCAGAAGTAGAAACAACTAAGAAAACTCAAAGAGACAACTTTGGAAATAGAAAACCTTGGGAAGAAATCAGGGGACATCGATGCAAATACCAACAACAGAATACAAGAGATAGAAGAAAGAATCTCAGATGCTGAAGATACCATAGAAACCATGGACTCAACAGTTAAAGAAAATGCAAAATGCAAAAAGCTTATAACCCAAAACATCCAGTAAATCCAGGATACAATGAGAAGACCAACCTAAGGATTATGGGCATAGATGAGAGTGAAGATTTACAACTTAAAGGGCCAGCAAATATCTTCAATAAAATTATGGAAGAAAACTTCCCTAGCCTAAAGAGAGAGATGCCCATGAATATACAAGAAGCCTACAGAACTCCAAATAGACTGGACCAGAACAGAAATACCTCCCATCACATACTAATCAAACCCCAAATGTACTAAACAAGGAAAGAATATTAAAAGCATTAAGAGAAAAAGGCCAAGTAACATATAAAGGAAGACCTATCAGAATCATACCAGACTTCTTACCTGAGACTATGAAAGCTAGAAGATCCCGGGCAGATCTCATGCAGACTCTAAATGAACACAAATGCCAGCCAAAACTACTATAACCAGCAAAACTCTCAATCACCATAGATGGAGAAACTAAGATATTCCATGAAAAAACCAAGTTTACCCAATATCTATCCACAAACCCAGCCCTACAAAGGATAATAGGAGGAAAACACCAATACAAGGAGGGAAACTTCACCCTGGAAAAAGCAAGATAGTAACCTTCTTTCATCAAACCCAAAAGAAGATAACCAATCAAATTTTAAAAATAACATCAAAAATGACAGGAAGTAACAATCACTATTCCTTAATATCTCTTAACATCAATGGGCTCAATGCCCCAATAAAAAGACATAGACTAACCGACTGAATACATAAACAAGACCCTACATTTTGCTGCATACAGGAAATACACCTCAGTGTCAAAGACAAACACTACCTTAGAATAAAAGGCTGGAAGACAATTTTACAAGCAAATGGTCTCACGAAACAAGCTGGAGTAGCCATTCTAAAATCAGATAAAATTGACTTTCAACCCAAAGTCATCAAAACAGACTCGAGGGATACTTCTTGCTGGTCAAAGGAAAAATACACCAAGAAAAACTCTCAATCCTGAACATCTATGCTCCAAATGCAAGGGCACCCTCATTCATAAAAGAAACTTTACTAAAGCTCAAAGCACACATTGCACATAACACAGTAATTGTGGGTGACTTCAACACTGCACTTTCCTCAATGGACCGATCAGGAAAACAGAAACTGAACAAGGACACAGTGAAACTAACTGAAGCTTTGGGCCAATTAGATTTAACAGATATATAGAGAACATTTTATCCTAAAGCAAAAGAATATACCTTTTTCTCAGCACCTCATGGTACCTTCTTGTGAGGGGCCGCCCGTTGCTCCTGCAAACTCCATTACAAGGTGGCGTTCGCATCTAGCTAAAATGTATCATTAACCGGCGAACAAATCAGTGCGCATGCCTGAAGTGATTTAACGTCCTTCGGTCTCTGCCTACCTCGTGGCGTAATATGGGCTGATGAGCTGCAACCAATTAGGAAGTGCCACGTCCTAGGCGGGCTTACCAGCCTATATAAGGGACGGTTTTTCAGACCATTGGAGTCTCCGTGGTTGTAAGCTTATGCTCTGCTTCTCAAGAGCCATTAAAGCATTCTACAGAAGGAACCTGAGTGTGCCGCGTCGTTTTGCTGGCGAGACGGTAGCGCGGGACAACTGGTGCTGAAACCCGGGAATACGACCAGACCATCGTCAGCACCAAAGTGGAGACCCCTTAAATTCAGGTTTCAGAACTGTAGGTAAAGACGTTCAGAGAGGTATGTTTTTTCTGGACTTGGGCTTGAGTTTCCTCCGCTTCAAGAAGATAGTATTGAGGCCTTGGTTATTGTTCTAGGGGCACTTGTGGTAACATTTGTATCCATCAAGGTTGGTGTTAAGTGCAATAAGACCGAAGTAGATACTTTCGCTTTCCAGGCAGGTTTTTACTTTCGCTTTCCGCGCAGGTTTTTAGATTGCCAACCGAACGCTCAGATGCCTGCTCCGGCTCACTAACTTTGGCCTCTTGGAATAAGCTGGGTAGGGACCTCGTTAGACGAATGGAGGAAGTGTTCTTGAGGAAGTCCAGGATAGCATGTCAGAAACTGAACGCAGTGAGAGGTTAGGCGCGCAAAGGAAAAAATGGGCCCAGTATAAGGAAAATGGACCTCCCGGAAAGTCTGCTGACAAGGGAGAGTATTCTAAGGAACCCAGTATAAGGAAAATGGACCTCCCGGAAAGTCTGCTGACAAGGGAGAGTATTCTAAGGAACCCAGTATAAGGAAAATGGACCTCCCAGAAAGTCTGCTGACAAGGGAGCGTATTCTAAGGAACCTAGAGATAAGGAAAACGGCCCTCCCGGAAAGTCTGCTGACAAGGGAGCGTATTCTAAGGAACCTAGAGACTCTTTATTTTTTGAAAAGTCGGACAAGGGGATTAATTTATACCCCGTCCGAGAGCTGAAAGCTCTGCAATTAAGTAGTTCAGACAGCCCTGGAAGCTCAGAGGATGAAAGCCTCGACCCCGAGGAAGAGGCTGAGCTAGATGAGGAAGTGGCAGAATATGAAGAGGAGAGTTATCATCATTTGCAGGGCAATAAGAGACACCAAAGACATTCATATTATGGGATAGCCGCTTCACAGGTGGTCCCTTCGGCACCCCCTCTGTATGAGGTCCGCCGAGGATCCTTATCCCTCCTACCTGATAAGGTGAGAAGGAAGCTACGCTCGGCCTTCCCTGTTTTTGAAGGCCTAGAGGACGGGCGGGTATATGCGCCCGTGGAATATAATCAGATAAAAGAATTAGCAGAATCAGTCAGAAAGTATGGCGTTTGCGCCAATTTTACATTAGCACAACTGGATAGGTTGGCAAGAGATTCTATGACACCTGCTGATTGGCAGACAGTGGCCAAAGCCACACTTAGCAGCATGGGCCAATACATGGAATGGAAGGCCCTCTGGCACGAAGCAGCTCAAGAGCAAGCTAGAGCCAATGCTGCATCTTTAACACCAGAACAACAGGAGTGGACTTTTGACATGCTGACAGGGCAGGGGCGCTATGTGACCAACCAGACTAATTTCCCCTGGGGGGCATCAACTTATTTGGTTGTCAGCTTACAAGATAGACCGAAGCTGCTCCTACAAGTTAATGGCAAAAGTTTTGAAGGTATTCTAGACACTGGGGTGGATAAGAGCATCATCTCTTCCCATTGGTGGCCAAGGTCTTGGCCAATTACCAAAGCCTCACATTCATTACTAATTTGTCTAAGAATCTTTTTCAGTTCATTTTTCAGTTCATTTTGCAGAATTGGACTTCTGAGTTTGAGCAGACGCTTCGAGAATTAAGGAAGGCCGTGCTCCAGATCAACTCCACATGTCTTGCTGTCATCTTGGATCTCTTCGGCCGTCTCCTATTTCAAAGAATGGGTGGGGGTTGGATTGTTTGGCATGGCCGTCTGCTGTGGACTGGTGTTTCTCCTATGAATGGTGTGCAGACTCAGAACCCAAAATAAGCGAGACAAGGTGGTTATTACTCAGGTGCTTGCAGCCCTGGAACATGGGGCTTCCACTGATGTATGGTTAACTATGCTCAAGCAATAGATCGCTGACCGGACAGCTCTTGCACGCCCGGAACTCAGGTTCATTGCACTGGGCAGAGTGTCCAACACAGCACCCAAGGAGGGTTGTTGAACAAGGTATCGCACAGAGGGCCACTATCCCTCTGAGAGACATGTCGTTCCGCATAAGGGTTGCCTGCCCAAGTCTCCCTTTCCCAGAAAAACGGCAGAGGACAGGTCGAGAGTATCTCGGGCTCCAGAATAGGCCTAGGGATAACTCCCGCACATGGTCTGATCAATATTTTTGGCTGGGAGGTGCGACCACTGTCTCTACCCTCTCTATTGGGAGATCTATTTGCTGCATAATAAAACAAAAAGAGGGAGATGTGAGGGGCCGCCCGTTGCTCCTGCAAACTCCATTACAAGATGGCGTTCGCATCTAGCTAAAATGTATCATTAACCGGCAAACAAATCAGTGCGCATGCCTGAAGTGATTTAACGTCCTTCGGTCTCTGCCTACCTCGTGGCGTAATATGGGCTGATGAGCTGCAACCAATTAGGAAGTGCCACGTCCTAGGCGGGCTTACCAGCCTATATAAGGGACGGTTTTTCAGACCATTGGAGTCTCCGTGGTTGTAAGCTTATGCTCTGCCTCTCAAGAGCCATTAAAGCATTCTACAGAAGGAACCTGAGTGTGCCGCGTCGTTTTGCTGGCGAGACGGTAGCGCGGGACACCTTCTCCAAAATCAATCATATAATTGGTCACAAGACAGACCTCAACAAATATAAGAAGATCGAAATAATCCCATGCCTCCTATCAGATCACTATGGAGTAAAGGTGGTCTTCAATAGCAACAAAAACAACAGAAAACCCACATATACGTAGAAACTGAATATTCTACTCAATGATAACTTGGTCAAGGAAGAAATAAAGAAATTAAAGACTTTTTAGAACACAATGAAAATGAAGACACAACATACCCAAATCTATGGGACACAATGAAAGCAGTGCTAAGAGGACAACTCATAGCCCTGAGTGCCTCCATGAAGAAAATGGAGAGAGCATACACTAGAAGATTAACGACACACCTGAAAGCCCTGGAACAAAAAGAAGCTATTTCACCCAGGAGGAGTAGAAGGCAGGAAATCATCAAACTCAGGGCTGAAATCAATCAAGTCGAAACAAAGAGAACCATACAAAGAAGCAACAAAACCAGGAGCTGGTTCTTTGAGAAAATCAACAAGATAGATAAACCCTTAGCCAGACTAACCAAAGGGCATAGAGACAGTATCCAGAATAACAAACTTAGAAATGAAAAGGGAGATATAACAACAGAAACTGAGGAAATTCAAAAAATCATTAGATCCTACTACAAAAGCCTATACTCAACACAACTGGAAAATCTGGAAGAAATGGACAGTTTCCTAGACAGATATCAGACACCAAAACTAAATCAGGATCAAATAGATCATCTAAACAGTCCCATAACACCTGAAGAAATAAAAAGGGTCATAGAAAGTCTCCCAACCAAAAAAAGCACGGGACCAGATGGCTTCAGTGCAGAATTCTATCAGACCTTCATAGAAGACCTAACACCAATACTCTTCAAACTATTCCACAAAATAGAAACAGAAGGAACTCTACCCAACTCGTTCTATGAAGCCACAATTACACTGATACCAAAACCACACAAAGATCCAACAAAGAAAGAGAACTTCAGGCCAATTTTCCCTTATGAATATTGATGCAAAAATACTTAATAAAATTCTTGCCAACCAAATCCAAGAACACATCAAAATGATCATCCACCATGATCAAGTAGGCTTCATCCCAGGGATGCAGGGATGGTTCAATATAAAGAAATCCATCAATGCTATCAACTACATAAACAAACTCAAAGAAAAAAACCATATGATCATCTCATTAGATGCAGAAAAAGTATTTGACAAAATTCAGCATCTTTTCATGCTAAAAGTCTTGGAAAGAACAGGAATTCAAGGGCCATACTGAAACATCCTTAAAACAATATACAGCAAACCGGTAGCCAACATCAAACTAAATGGAGAGAAACTTGAAGCAATCCCACTAAAATCAGGGACTAGACAAGGCTGTCCTCTCCCTATCTTTTCAATATAGTACTTGAAGTTCTAGCTAGAACAATTAGACAACATAAGGAGGTCAAGGGGATACAAATTGGAAAGGAAGAAGTCAAATTATCACTATTTGCAGATGAAATGATAGTCTACTTAAGTGACCCAAAAACCTCCACCAGAGAACTCCTACAGCTGATAATCAACTTCGGCAAAGTGGCTGGTTATAAAACCAACTCAAGCAAATCAGTTGCCTTCCTATACTCAAAGGATAAGGAGTCTGAGAAAGAAGTTAGAGAAATGACAACCTTCACAATAACCACAAACAATATAAAGTATCTTGGTGTGACTCTAACCAAACAAGTGAAAGATCTATATGACAAGAACTTCAGGTCTCTGAAGAAGGAAATTGAAGAAGACCTCAAAAAAATGGAAAAATCTTCCATTCTCGTGGATTGGCAGGATTAATATAGTTAAAATGGCCATCTTGCCAAAAGCAATCTACAGATTCAACACAATCCCCATCAAAATCCCAGAGTTAGAAAAAGCAATTCTCAGATTCATCTGGAATAACAAAAAACCCAGGATAGCTAAAACTATTCTCAACAACAAAAGAAATTCTGGAGGAATCAGTATCCCTGACTTCAAGCAATATAACAGAGCAATAGTGTTAAAAACTGCATGGTATTGGCACAGTGACAGACAAGTGGACCAATGAAATAGAATTGAAGACCCAGAAATGAATCCATACACCTATGATCACTTGATCTTTGACAAAGGAGCCGAAAACATTCAGTGGAAAAAAGATAGCCTTTTCAACAAATGGTGCTGGTTCAATTGGAGTTCAGCATGCAGAAGAATACGAATTGATCCATTCTTATCTCCAGGTACTAAACTCCACTCCAAGTGGATCAAGGACCTTCACGTAAAACCAGACACACTGAAACTAATAGAAAAGAAACTGGGGAAAACCCTTGAGGACATGGGCACAGGAGAAAAGTTCCTGAACAGAACACTAATAGCTTATGCTCTATGATCAAGAATTGACAAATGGGACCTCATAAAATTACAAAGTTTCTGTAAGGCAAAGGACACTGTTAAAAGGACAAAACGGCAACCAACAAATTGGGAAAGGATATTCACCAACCCTATGTCTGATAGAGGGCTAATATCCAGTAAATACAAAGAACTCAAGAAGTTAGACCCCAGGGAACCAAATAACTCTATTAAAAAATGGGGTACAGATTTAACCAAGAAATTTTCACCTGAAGAAATTCAGATGGCCGAGAGGCACCTCAAGAAGTGCTCAACATCATTAGTCATTAGGGAAATGCAAATCAAAACAACCCTGAGATTTCACCTTACACCAGTCAGAATGGCTAAGGTCAAAAACTCAGGAGACATCAGGTGTTAGCGAGGATGTGGAGAAAGAGGAACACTCCTCCACTGCTGGTGGGCTGTAAGATGGTACGATCACTTTGGAAATCAGTCTGGAGGTTCCTCAGAAATCTGGACATGACACTTCCGGAGGACCCTGCTATACCTCTCCTGGGCATATACCCAAAGGATTACCCATCATGTAATAAAGACACATGCTCCATTATGTTCATAGCAGCCTTATTTATAATAGCCATAATCTGGAAAGAACCCAGATGTCCCTCAAAGAAGGAATGGATACAGAAAATGTGGTATATTTACACAATGGAATACTCTACTCCGCAATTAGAAAGAATGAATTCACAAAATTGTTAGGCAAATAGTTTAATCTGGAAAATATCATCCTAAGTGAGGTAACCCAATCACAAAAGAATACACATGAATGCAATCTCTGATAAGTGGATATTAATTAGCCCAGAAGCTCTGAATACCCAAGGCACAAATAGCATAACAAATTAAGAAGTTTGGAAAAGGTCCTGATCCTGGAAAGGATTGATCTAGCGTTGGAGGGGAGTATAAGGACAGAGAAAAAGGAGAGAGGTGATTGGAGAATGGGTGGAGAGAAGAAGGTTTATGGGACATATGGGGAGGGGGATTTGGGAAAGGGGAAATCATTTAGAATGTAAACAAAGAATGTAGAAAATAAAAATATAAAAAAAGGAAAAAATTCAAAACTCATCTTCTCACATACACACCTATGCCATGCCATATACATATCCCCTTATATGCACAATACCAGACAATAATATGTTTTTAGAAAAGGAACTATTAATCAAGACAGCCACTGCCGTTGAAATTTTTCTAAAGTATGTTCTGGTAACACCACAAATCATTCCAATACCCTCACCAAATAAAGAAAACCACAAGGTACTGCTGGACCTTGAGCTTATCAATAATACAGTAATCCTGCTATATCCTCTGATGGCTAATGCATGTACTCTTCCATCTCAGAGCCATAAAGTCTACTAAAAGGCATACAGTATGTCTTAGTTAGGGTTTTACTGCTGTGAACAGATAACATGACCAAGACAATACTAATTTTTATTAGATATTTGCTTTATTTACATTTCAAATGTTATCCCCTTTCCTCATTTCCCCTCTGAAAACACCCTATCCCATCCCCCTCCCCCAGCTCACCACCCTTCCCACTTTCCTGACCTGGCATTCCCCCTACCCTGGGGCATCAAGCCTTCACAGGACCAATGGCCTCTTCTCTCATTGATGTCTGAAAAGGCCATCCTCTGTTACATATGTAGCAGGAGCCATGGGTCCCTCTGTGTATACTCTTTGGTTGGTGGTTTAGCCCCTGGGAGCTCTGGGGGTACTGGTTGGAACATTTTATTGTTCCTCCTATGGGGCTACAAACCTCTTCAGCTCCTTTCGTCCCTCTCTAGCTCCTCCATTGGGGACCCTATGCTCAGTCCATTTGTTGGCTGTAAGCCATGGGTATTTTGATCCCCCTTAGTACACACTGTTAACCAACAGTACTGGAAGCATCAATCAGAAATGTTGGTGTTACAATATGTATCACGGAGGTGCATTCTAGTTGTGTTTGGGGCACAACAAAGCCTTGGAAGACTCATACAAATGATTTTGCAGATGATCTTAGATAATGTTTGTGTAACATGACTCCAGACATGAGTAGGTCCCCAGAATGTAGCACAATTGACTCCATAATGGAAGCATTATCCAGGCTGCAAAACTCAGCACATAGACAGCACTAGCTAATAAAACTAAAACAAAGGCCTAGTACATCAAAGGTCTCAGCTCTGAGAAAGTCTCTAAATGTACTTCCCTTGCCCTTCAGCTTCAGCTGTTCTGCTTCTGGCTGTCCTTGTTCACTGAACAAGAACATGTTTTTTATGCTTTTTGCTTTCATCCTGAGAAAGGCTCGGTGCTATACTGGGATCAGGAACACACAGTGTACTCACCTTCTGGCTAATAATCTATTAGATTCTTCTTTAGAGAATAGATTATTAACCAGTTTGGCTGAACAAGACTTGAAAAATAAGATAAGATAGATGATGATCTGTTTCTTGGTAAACACAAATTGTCAACAGCTCAGAATAGAAAAAAAAAACTTGCTACCTGGCTTACTTAAACTGTGTAAATCAATAACAAAAGAATTATTGCTTTGGAGTTCTGTTGAACTTGGGGAGAGAAAAATGGATGGTGAATGTTTAGGTAGACATGAATTTCAAAAGAATAATGCATAATCAATAATCCTGTTGTAATTTTCATTTGTGTAATGATTTTAATCTGTTTTTGAAGAGTATGTTTTTATAATGATTATTTTTAGAGAATATGTAGCTTATAGCTATGAGGTAATATTTTTTCTACATAGAGAATTTTGTCTTAGATGATATAAAAAGACTAAGAGAAAAAAGAAAGTGTTGGAGCTTTGCTCCATCAATCCATTATGTATGTATGTATGTACATATATGTTCATATATTGTGAAGTTGTTGGAGCTTGTCTTGCTTCATCCACTCAGTGGTGTGTGTGTGTGTGTGTGTGTGTGTGTGTTTCAGACAGACAGACAGACAGACATAGAGTTTTTTCCTCCTTTCTTCTCTCTTGTCACTGGCTGCCAGCAACAGCAACCCCTGTCAGATGCTATCAACACCCTTTCCCAATCACAGACTCCACACTCAGCCCTCCTCAGTTTACCTTGTGGTATCAAAGCTGGCCTTCTGCAAAAATGTAAAAAGATTATTAATGTGTGATCAAATCTAAATTCTGATATATGTTGAGTAATGGATAAGCTATCTTTTTTGGATCCATAGGAAGTAGACTATGGGAAATAACAGAGCAGATGGGTATAATTCACTTACTATTGATTCTGTTCCTAAGTCCTAAGTCTAATAATTTAACCTGTTTCTTCCAGAATTCAGCTATTGCTATGAGTAAAAGTGCTAATATTCTAAATCTACAAACTGATTGGAGACCCAGAAAGACTTAAATCCTGAAGTGGAGACTTCCATCCAACTCATAAACAAAAAAAAAAAAAGGAGTTCTACATTGTTTTTGGGCAGAATCAATGTTCTTCATTCCCACAGAAGAAGCAACCACTTCTTATATACATAAACCACAATTCTTTTTCACCTAATCAGATTATGAGAACTGCTATAACTCTCAGGAAAAACTGAGGTTGAAGAATAAAAACAATGTGGATGAGGAAATTCGAGATATTTTCATTAGTTTAACTCAAGATTGGTGATCATGCTTATTTTTACAAAAGGCCAACTTTTATTAAGCTGTGTGTTTGTTGTTTCTATTTCATTAAGATATTTTTTCCTAATGTGATATGTTTGTGCAATTTTATAAAAATAGAAATAACATGATTATTCTACAAGCTTTTTAAAAAGAAATTCCTGATCTTAATTATGCTATACATCTACTAATTTGAATTTTGTCCTGATAATGTTCTTTATGACTCAGGGGTACATGTTTTAAAGTATTGCTTTAATGTTTCTCTTCTTTGTTTTTAGTGGACACAATGCTGCTGTGATGTTTCAAAATTCTTAGGACTGTTTTCTCTGTATCCTATAGGTTTAGGTCTGTTCAGTTTAAATTGTTGTTCATTTCTAGGCATCTTGTAATCATCTTGGTTTTCTCATTGATCTATTCATCTCCCTATTCTATACTGATTAAACTCTTAGAAGTTTGTATAGTTTCTTTTGCTGTTTATTTTGTTGTTTTATTTCATTGTGGTCAGATAAAAGGCAATAAATTAATAATTTTTCTTACATTTGTTGATAACTTGCATTATGCCATAATAAAATATATGTTATGGAGAATGCTTAAAGGGCTACTGAGAACAACAGTGTATTTGTCAGGGTTCTCTAGAGTCACAGAACTTGTGGAATGTCTCTATATATTAAGGGAATTTATTGTAATGACTTACAATCTGTAGTACAACTAACCAAACAATGGGCAACTGTTAATGGAAAATCCAAAAGTCTTGTAGTTTCTCAGTCCTCAAGGCTAATTGTGTCACCTGGCCTCCTATATCAGCTGGTATCCTGAAGAGAGGTTCCAACAGACATGCTGGCAAGTGAAGAGTGAGTCTTCCTTCTTCCAATGTCCTTATGTAGGCCTTCAGCAGAAGGCTGGGCTCAGATTAATCCAGGATCCCACACCTGGATCTGGAACTTGTTTTGTCCCAGGCTGACCTTAAACTCAGAAATCTACTTTCTTCGGTCTTCTGAGATTAAAGGCATGTGCTACCTTGCCTGGGCTTAAGCTTTTAATGGCTATTGTGCCTCAAGATTTCCAGGTCAAGATCCAGGTGAGGAGCCTGTGTCTTGCAGCCTCAAGATCTGGGTCTATTGTGCCAGGATCACGAAGGAGCTGTCTCTGATGTAATATTATTAGGGTCTCTCCATTACAAGCTCGGGCTTGGGCTCTCCTCCAACCCAATCCTGACACAATAGAACAGGAAGAGAAGGGGGAGCAGCTTCAAACCCTCAGTAGGACAAATTCTTATAGGAAAATAGGAGCAAGAGAGAGGGTGTCTAGTCTGGCAAGCATCTAATGGAATCACTATAGAGCAAAAGGTGAGTGCTCTAAAGCAAGACCGTATACAACCACAAACTGTCTGAAAGTACATCTGAAACAATCAGACTAATCTTTGATTAACTGTTGCTAGGAAGTAGCTAGGGTGTAACTCTAGCCAAGGAGAACCCATGGGGTCCTAGGTATGTAGGTGTAGCTTGGGTTCTTCTGTAGGTCAAGTTCTCAGGCTTTTTTTTTTTTTAAGATAAAGACCAGTCTCAATATGGAGTAAGTTTGCCCTCTCAGATCACAGGTATGCCCTCCATTTCTGGATTGTAGTTCATTCCAGATATAGTCAAGTTAACAACCAGGAATAGGCATCACAAACAGGTAGTCTGCAGTGTTTGGATAGTATTTTCTGTAGATATGTATTACATCCATTTGGTCTATGATCTCTCCCCCCCCCCCTTTCCTTCCCTTACCTCTCTCTCCCTCAATTAAGAAGGGATATCATGTTTTCAAGGCTGATCTCTAACTCACTATGTACCTAGGGATCACTTTGAATGGCTTTCTATTCTATAAATCTTTCAAAATCTGGGATTATGAACCTTAATTCTAACAGACATTTCCATTATTTCACTTGAGTGTATAGAAGAATAATCAAGCCCCACATAGTATTCATTCATAGTCAGTCACATATTTACTGAAAAAGAAATTATGATCAACAAATGTATGTAGCAGATTGAAAGGTATCATCCAATAACTATTCGGCATTTCTTCCAGCAAAGTCAATTTTTCCAATTCATTAATGTAATTTTATAATGCATTAAAAACTAAGTCATTTTGCACATGTGTTTTGAAAAGAAAGAAGGAAAAAAGGACACATAGCTAACCAGATGATAGACAGATACAGAATGATTGTGAGGTCTCAAATGAGAGATAGTGTACTGAACTTTAACTTCAGAAGTCAGTTCTTTAAAATCATGAGGAAGTAACTAGAGATTATCATTGAGCACCCTGTTCTTTAGCTCTGCATCTCAGCTTTTAAAACAAGGGATATTTGGCAATCCAATAAAGCCTATTTTTGTTACATGTAGAAACTGTTGGACCCATTCAAAAAATGTTCGTGAACCCCATAAGACCACCAACAAGCTGATTCCAAGGCAATTGTACTGAAGTCTTTTCATTCAAGCTTGAGCTCCAACACAGACACAGCAAGATGAAGCCACAAGCCCTCAGTGGGACAAGGTTTTACAGGAAATGACAGGCAAGCAAGGGGCTTTCCAGCCTGGCAAGCAGCTAATTGGATGACTATTACTACTTATGTTGCCCTTTCAGCCAACAGGTGGGTGCTATGAAGCAGAACCATGAACAGTCACAAATGGTCTAAAAGTACATCTGGAACTACATTACCCTCAACTGAATAGTCTCGAGTCTTTCTTTCATGAACTGAACCAATTTGTTTAGACTGTAGGGGCCAAAGGTGAGGAGCAGAGACAAAACGAGTAGGGGGCCCACTAGGGTGGATATCAGGGGAGCTGTTGAACCAGGATTCAAACCAACCTTGTATCTCTTTTTTGTTTGTTTGTTTGTTTGTTTGGGGGGGTTAACTTTGGTCACCAATTCTTTGAATACTCTAGAGTAGTCAACATTAAAACATAATCTTCTTTTTGTCACCTGTATTCTTTGTGAAGTTCCCAATTAGGGCTACATCCTTGAAATAGGGTGGTTTTATCTCATGACATAACCATCACGACTCAGTTCATTCAGGCCCAGGTGTATTGATAACCTGAAAGGTCTGGATCATAATCTCTCAGAGGGGGTCAGTGTTGTCCTCACCTAATTCCCCTGTTGTCCCTGGGGGTGGTGGAACTGGTCTGCAATCTTGTATCAGGGTGGTAGGCATAGTCAGGATGAGGATATAGGGACCTTTCCAATGAGGCTGTAGTGACCCCTAGTGGTGTCTCTTTATTAGGACACATACTCTGGGCCAGAATTGGTGAGACTCTGGAGGTGGACCTGTTTCCTAGAGGGCATGAAGTTTAGGCCTGATATGTTTGTGGATCCATTGGACACCCTCAAGTTCGTGAAATAGTTAGAGATCATCTGACTTGGCAATGACTTCTGTATGAAGGTTAGAAATGATGAGAGGGGGGAACTGAACATGATCTTAAAGGGGGTGAATCACATCTAGTATAGGGAGTCCCATAAGTGGATCTAATTTCTTCGACAGATAGGCCATTGGTCAGCACCAGGGCCTGAAAGACTGAGTCAATACCACCCCTTTCACTGTTCTAGATTTCTCGTCCATGAAGAAATGAAAGGACGTAGTTACATCTGGCAACCCAAGGCTAGTGCAGAAATTAAGGCCTTCTTTAAGGTGCCAAAGGCTTTCTGATGTCCTCCTTCCAGACAAAGCTCTAAGGAGGCTCTTTGGTGGCCTCATATAGTGGCTGCAAAGCCTGTTATTTGTATCTTACAGAATTTATTAGACCCTCAGAATTTTCTTATTTGGCAGGGAATCTTAGATGTTGGAAGGCACAGGACAGTTTCCTTCCTTACCAAAAATAAAATAAAATAAAAAATGAAAAAATTTAAAAAAATTTTTAAAAAGCCAAAAAAGGCATCTCTGACCTTTCTTTAATATGTAACCTAGTTAAGTCACCTGTGGCTGGTAGATTTGACCCTTTTTTAGCAGAGGCTACGTAGCTCCCATTTTCCAAGGCCTCTCAGAAGTCCAGACATTCTTGTTTGGTCTCTGTTGCCATTAGAACACCACTGTTATACTGTACGAGAGTCACGTTAGGATCCTGGGTTCTGTACTCACTCAGGTCTTCATGAAGACAGAGGAATCGAAGTAAAAATAAGATATGTGTGAATTTACAATCATTGATTGGATGGTGTGATGACACATACCCTTTACAATAGAAAAGATAACGTACATCGCAAAGGGTAAGTTTGATGGAAATTCCCTAGACTGTGCTGGACCTTAAAGAAAGTTTGGCTGCTTTAAGTAAATTCAGAAGTAAACCGTTAGAGAAGTCCCTCCTCCACATTAGTCTCATAGTAATGGGTTTCAGTGATGGATTTCTATAATCAAGCTTTTCATTCAATGATGCTATATCAATAAGTTATTGTCACTCATTCGAACTTTGGAAGAACATTTATATTAGTTGCCAGTCTGTTGTTAGTTGTTTACACAATTATGCTATATTAATTCCTCTGTGTAATTTCTGACTATCTAGTAGATTTCTGCTAACAAGTAATAGCTGTTATTACCAATGAGAACAGCAAAGAGAGGATTCCACAGTAAAAGTGATAATTGTTAGTGTGTGCTGCATCTGCCTTATGGGATACAGTCTTTTCCTGACATTTCATGAAATATTCTCTTTGTTTAGAGCAACTAATAATATTTAACCATAAAACCTTACATCAATGCAATGCAGAAATGACATTTATTTATATAAGTAGCACCCCTGGCTTCACAGACTGGACCTAGTTCACTGGGACACCCATATTTGATGTATGGCTCCAACAAGCTAAAGTTTTGCTGTTAAACATAAAGAGACAACATAAACATTATGAAAAAATAATCTTTTAAAGTAAAACGTTCACACAACAAATGACTCGATTTTAAAATTAAAATATAAGTAATGAGGTACTGCAACTCAAGCTAAACAAAACATATTGTTGGAAAACATTTTTTAAAACTGACATTTTCTCAAGCCATGCAATGCTTAACTGCAATTTTAAAATCGGGGTATTGTACCACATTGTTCTACATAGCCAGAATAAATCTTTTTCATTATTTTGTATTGTGAAAATTATAAAACTCAAGAATTTAGTTGTTATTCTCAATTTTTTCAATTCTTTCTCTACATAGATACCCATTATAGCTATAGGGGTACACCTTCCTATGTATATCAGATTTAGTCACAGATAAAATGTGTGCCGGAAATGCTGGAAATTTGGAGAAATTAATAATATTGTGTCTTCTGATGAATCTGATTTTCAACTTTGCAACCTTTATATATCTAGTTATTTAAAACTATAGGGTTTTATCACCTCTATTACATATAATATCAAAATCATGTTTATTACATGGGTTATGCTATTATAATTTCTTTCAATCTTCTTAGATTGCTAGGATAAAAACTTCTCTTTCAAACATCTTTTAAAATGTAATAGATGCTGTGAGTAATAATTCTGTAACCAATTATTGAATTTCTTTTTAATAATGCTTTAATTTACTTCTTGACAGAGTTAGTGTTGTATAGTTGTCAAGGTAATTTCTTGCCTTTCTTGTATCACACAAGAAATTACTTGTATTATTTCTTATAATAATACAAGTAGTTTTGTCTTCTTTTAAACTATGTGTATAGTTGTTATATTGTACATTTTTACCTTGTTATAGATAGGCCTTGAATTTGTAACATCAATCTCTGCTGGAAAAAGAAAGTTAAAAGGGGGGAAGAAAGATGACGTACCAGACAAAGATATTTGGGTGATAACCTGAGGTCAATGCCCAGTAACCAAATAGAAGAAAGAGAACATACTCCTCCCAGCTGAAATTGACTTCCACAATCATGCAACTGACACACACTTAGACAGACACACATGAAGAGAGTTAGACAGACATATACATACATACACAAACACACAAGCAACTATTTAAAATTTGTAATTAGAAAAAGATGAAGTATGGATCTGCCTTGGCATATCAAGTTGCAGTAGGACTACGGCATCTTCTCATGTTGTGGGCATCCCAGTTAGCAGGAAGGGTTCCAAAGGCAGACAGAGTCAAAGACAAATTCTGTTCCTGCTGTTAGGAGTCTCACAGGAAGACCAAGCTGTACAACTGTTACATAGATACATCACATGCATGTTCTCTATTTGGTGATTCAGACTCTGTGAGCCCCTATGGGCCCAGGTTGATTGAATCTGCAGGCTTTCTTGTGGTATCTTTGACTCCTCTGGTTCCTACAATCATTCTTCCCTCTCTTTCACAGGAGTCCCCAAACTCCACCTAATGTTTAGTGGTGGGTCTCTGCTTCTGTTTCTATCAGCTGCTGGGTAAAGCCTCTCAGATGACAGTTATGCTAGAAACTTGTCTGCAGGTCTCCTCTTTGCAGAGATGAAGGGGAGGACTGGTGCATGGGGAAGAAGGGGGTGAGAGAGAAGGAGGAGAAGGGGGAGGAGAAACTTCAACAAGATGTGAAGTTAAGTAATTATTTTTTTTAAATGAGTTAGTCTATAGTCTCTGGTAAGAAGTGCCCAGAGGACTTGGAAATACACTTTGCAATTTTTATCAATGACTTTAATGTTAGGAGGCAAATATTTATATTAGAGTACTAGAATAATATATCCATACAGTGGCTTTGCCAAAAGATATATTTTCTTTCTTATTACTCTTTCTAATCTCCAAAAGATTTCTATTAAAGATATGATAGCATCCTTTCCTTCATTCTCTTTAAAAACGTTCTTATCAGTATGAGCTATTAGTTTCTCTCCTTTAATATAAATAAAATCAGGCCCATAGGCCTGTCTTACTGAGTCCTACATGAACTTACATTTGCCTGGCATCTGTGGTGAACAGGTAAACACAACCTTGCAATGATTTTCTCACATGATCCTGCCAGGACTCTACAAACATAGCATCGCCTAGTTTCAGGGAAGGACTACATAAGAGTAAACACAGGCTCCCTCCTGTGTCTATGTCCCACTGGAGATCCACATATATTGCAACATCTTGGCACCTATGTGAGTACAGATTCATATTATAACAGGATCTCTCCAACAGGACTACATTAAACTATCATTGGTCACAGCATATAGCAGAGGTTAGAAGCATACCATCAGAAGCTTATACCTCTAAACTTATTTATTAAGGATCTCTGTGGATTAAGAACTACTCTAGAACCTAACATTAGAGAAGCAAATGGGCCTTTAACAATTTCTATGTACTCACTATGATCCAGATACCTTTTGCCAGCTGGTCATCATTCAAGGACAGAATCATAACTCAACCTGTTGATCAGCACTGACTGAACTCCAACAATCACCCAGAAGTCTAACTACCCTAAGTCATGATAAGAGTAATTATAGTTCCAAATGCTCTCTGACCAAAAGTGAACTACATACTCATACTAGAGATGGAATTCAACTAACTACAAATATACAAATACAAACTCAAGATTAAAGAAAATAAAAACCCAAGGCAATAATATATCTCCCTCTAAAATTACCAATCCCATAGAAATGGTCCCTAAGGAGGGCTACTGGGAAGAAATTTCAAAGAATTCAAACAAGCAGTTAAAAATATTCACTGACTTTAAAAAAGGACAAGAAGGGTGTGGAGAATTGGATCCAAAAGAATATATACAAACAGCTGAATAAGATAAGAAATCTTATATAAAAAAATAAACATATTCAATAAAAATACAATAGAAGAAAAGAAATAGCAAAATAAAAGATTGGAAATAAAAGACTGAACCGGTCAAATCAAAAAGCTAAGTAATAGGGCTCCCTCATTACTAGTATGATGTCATATGGAGGTCAGAATTGCTAAGTGATGAAAAAGGAAGACTTGAGTTGTGTAGTAAACAATGACAGAAAAGGGCTGGAGAGATTGCTCAGTTGTTAAGAGCACTGACTGGTCTTCTGAAGATCCTGAGTTCAAATCTCAGCAACAATATGGTGGCTCACAAACATCGGTAATGAGATCTGATGCTCTCTTCTAGGACATCTGAAGACAGCTACAGTGTACTTAACATATAATTAATAAAAAATAAATCTTTTAAAAAAATTAGTTCACAAGAATGACAAAAAATTTAAGAGCATCCATTACCAAAGTACAGTATATAAATCCAGTTCCCTGGCCCTGAAGGGGTAAGGGTAGAAAATTTACTCACCAAAATTAAATGCCAAGGACAGAATGAAAATGATTTGATCCATAAGGAAAAGGAAGATATTTTACCAGGTATGGAGAGGCAACATTATTTAATGGAATGTATAACATTTCTGAAGGGAAGCTTCTTATACCAAGACCAAGGAAGAAATGGCCCTACATCACTTGTCCAGATTCCAAATCATAAACTTTCTTCTCTCTTTAGTCTTAGAACTACTAAAGTACAACATGAATACAGAAAGCCTTCTGAAGACTTGAAATGCCCTCCCATACACATTGAGGGATTATTTCCTCCCAACCGTTGGCTTAGTCCAGCAGAAGCATGGCAAACTTGAAGGAAATATCCATATCAAGATCTCTGGTTTTCTCTTATAAAAATAAAATAATGTCGTTATTTACAAAAGAAAGTACTGGCCGGGCAGTGGTGGCGCTTGCCTTTAATCCCAGCACTTTGGAGACAGAGGCAAGAGGATTTCTGAATTTGAGGGCAGCCTGATCTACAGAGTGAGTTCCAGGACACCCAGGGCTGCACAAAGAAATCCTGTCTCAAGAAAAAAAAAACTGAAAGAAAGAAAGAAAGAAAGAAAGAAAGAAAGAAAGAGAAGAAGAGAAGAGAAAAAAGAAAAGAAAAGAAAAGTAAAGTAAAGTACCAGGGCAATGTAGCAGAGTGTCCCCCTCTCTATCTCACTGAAAATAGGTCAAGAAATGGAAACACATTAAAAGCTCTCAACGTGCTCTTTAATAAGCTCATCTTATCAACCACTGGCTCTAGTTCAAGATTCTGTATTGGCCTTTTAGTCGAAACCATGGTTGTGGACAAGACCAATATTTAAGCATAGATAAAGAAACATTCAATCATCTAGGACACTTCAAAACCATTAGAGCCACATTTATTAGATGAATGAGGAAAAAAGAAGGCAATGAATATTGAGATATCCCAAGATGGAATAGTGTGATAGTTTTCAGAGACATTGTAATGTAAAGTATGAGATTAAAAAGGAAAATGGAGGGAACTCGGCGGTGGCGGCGGCGGCGGCGGCGGTAGCAGTGGCTGCTCCAGCTGAAGGGCCATCAGCAGTGGAACCAAGGCGACACAGGGTCCAGTTAGGCCCTGCGCCCACGACCACTGGCCTTCGCTGACCAGCCGGGCGGCAAGCAACTGAGGTTCTGCGGAGCCTTTCGCTGCACGGAAGCCACTTCAGAACTCGGCTGCCCGCCAGTCAGGAGAGACTCACCGCCATCTTGATCCCGGGCTCCAGAGATCGGTCAGACTGAGGTACACAAACATAATCCTAGGCCCAACACCACAGGGGTCTGAGCCAGACGGGCGTTGGCCTGCACCCAGGCCCTGGGCTGTTCGAGTGGCCATCGGGGCGCCAACCCAGCCAGGAGTTTTTTTTTTGCCCCGGCCGGTGCACGCGCCGCCATTTTGCCTACAGGAGCCAGAGTGCTCGGGAGGGCAGAGACTGCTAACAAGCGTAGCCTGAGGCTAACAAAACGGGGGTCTAGGCCCCAAAAGGCACAGGACTGACCCCAAGAACTGGGCGGCTTGGTGGGCCATCTGTGTGTCAACCAGCCCAGGAGGTTATTAGCACAACAGACTCTCCCGGTGCTTTCGCGGAGCGCGGACGCGCACGCCCGCCATCCGGGTCACCTGGCGGACCCAAATAACAGACATAGCCCTAGGGGAACTTTGCTCGGACCTTGGCCTCCCAGGCGTTTGCCTGGACTCAGGGCCCAGGCGACAAGGCTAACCTAGTGTGCGCCAGCCCGGTTGGGGAAATCGGCTGCCCAGCGGAGTGAGCGGAGCACAGGGGAGGTCACAGCAACATTCACCTTCGGAGCTCCCTGGGGGTGCACACGGGTTCCACCTGGTCCACAGACACAATCTGGGGCAAGGCCTCAGGCAGAAGCCCCCAGCTCAACTCTCTCCGCTTCAGATCAGCCTGGGTGGCCGCCACATCTCCAGGTCCCTCAAGAGGCTAGTGGGGGCTTCCGGGCGGCCAGCTGGGAGAAGTCGGTGTGCTCCAATAAATCCTGCGGGCCCCAGCGGGAGCCTTCAGGTGCCTGCTTCGGGATCTGAACAGCCTGGACAACAGCACCCTGTCTATAGGCAGTGCAGAGTGTAAGCTGTGCACCAGAGGCCAACGGGGAAGGGGCAGCTTGCACTGGTGAGTCCAGCACTGACAAGACCAAGTAACACCAGTGAGAGCCAGATGGCAAAAGGCAAACGCAGAAACGTCACTAACAGAAATCAAGGCAATATGGCAACATCTGAACCAAATTCTCCTCTACCAGCAAGTCCTGGATACCCCATCACACCAGTAAAACAAGATTTGGATTTAAAATCACTGGTCATGATGCTGGTACAGGAACACATGAAGGACATTGAGGAGAAAATGGATCAAAAGTTAGAAGCCCTTGCAAGGGAAACACAAAAATCATTGAAAGAAATCCAGGAGAATACAAAAGCCAACAAGGAGGAAATGCAAAAAACACTTAAAGAAATACAGGAGAACTTTGCTCAACAGGCTGAGGTCATGAAAGACGAAACACAAAAATCTCTTAAAGAAATACAGGAGAACTTTGGTCAACAGGCTGAGCTCATGAAAGAGGAAACACAAAAATCTCTTAAAGAATTACAGGAAAACACAAACATGCAAGGGAAGGAGCTAAGCAAAACCATCCAGGATCTAAAATCAGAAGTAGAAACAACTAAGAAAACTCAAAGGGAGACAACTTTGGAGATAGAAAGCCTTGGGAAGAAATCAGGGGACAGAGATGCAAATATCAACAACAGAATACAAGAGATAGAAGAAAGAATCTCAGATGCTGAAGATTCCATAGAAACCATGGACTCAACAGTTAAAGAAAATGCAAAGTGCAAAAAGCTTGTAACCCAAAATATCCAGGAAATCCAGGACACAATGAGAAGACCAAACCTAAGGATTATAGGCATAGATGAGAGTGAAGATTTACAACTTAAAGGGCCAGCAAATATCTTCAATAAAATTATGGAAGAAAACTTCCCTAACCTAAAGAGAGAGATGCCCATGAATATACAAGAAGCCTACAGAACTCCAAACAGACTGGACCAGAACAGAAATACTTCCCGTCACATAATAATCAAAACACCAAATGTTCTAAACAAAGAAAGAATACTAAAGGCAGTAAGAGAAAAAGGCCAAGTAACATATAAAGGAAGACCTATCAGAATCACAGCAGACTTTTCACCTGAGACTATGAAGGCTAGAAGGTCCTGGGCAGATCTCATGCAGACTCTAAGAGAACACAAATGCCAACCAAAACTACTATATCCAGCAAAACTCTCAATCACCATAGATGGAGAAACTAAGATATTTCACGACAAAACCAAGTTCACCCAATATCTATCCACAAACCCAGCCCTAAAAAGGATAATAGGAGGACAACACCAATACAAGGAGGGAAACTCCACCCTGAAAAAAGCAAGATAGTAACCTTTCATCAAACCCAAATAAGTTAAGCAATCAAATTTAAAAAATAACGTCAAAAATGATAGGAAGTAACAATCACTATTCCTTAATATCTCTTAACATCAATGGACTCAATGCCCCAATAAAAAGACACAGACTAACTGACTGGATACGTAAACAGGACCCTACATTTTGCTGCTTACAGGAAACACACCTCAGGGTCAAAGACAAACACTACCTTAGAGTAAAAGGCTGGAAGACAATTTTACAAGCAAATGGTCTCAGGAAACAAGCTGGAGTAGCCATTTTAATATCAGATAAAATTGACTTTCAACCCAAAGTCATCAAAAGAGACTCTGAGGGACACTTCTTGCTGGTCAAAGGAAAAATACAACAAGAAGAACTCTCAATCCTGAACATCTATGCTCCAAATGCAAGGGCACCCTCTTTCATAAAAGAAACTTTATTAAAACTCAAAGCACACATTGCACCTAACACAATAATTGTGGGTGACTTCAACACTGCACTTTCCTCAATGGACCGATCAGGAAAACAGAAACTAAACAAGGACACAATGAAACTAATTGAAGCTTTGGACCAATTAGATTTAACTGATATATATAGAACATTCTATCCTAAAACAAAAGAATATACCTTTTTTTCAGCACCTCATGGTACCTTCTCCAAAATCGACCATATAATTGGTCACAAGACAGACCTCAACAAATATAAAAAGATAGAACTAATCCCATGCCTCCTATCTGATCACTATGGAATAAAAGTGGTCTTCAATAGCAACAGAAACAACAGAAAACCCACAAACACGTGGAGATTGAACAATACTCTACTCAATGACACCTTGGTCAAGGAAGAAATAAAGAAAGAAATTAAAGACTTTTTAGAACACAATGAAAATGAAAACACAACATACCCAAATCTATGGGACACAATGAAAGCAGTGCTAAGAGGAAAACTCATAGCCCTGAGTGCCTCCAAAAAGAAAATGGAGAGAGCATACATTACCAACTTAATGACACACCTGAAAGCCCTAGAACAAAAAGAAGCTATTTCACCCAGGAGGAGTAGAAGGCAGGAAATCATCAAACTCAGGGCCGAAATCAATCAAGTAGAAACAAAGAGAACCATACAAAAAATCAACAAAACTAGGAGCTGGTTCTTTGAGAAAATCAACAAGATAGATAAACCCTTAGCCAGACTGACCAAAGGGCACAGAGAAAGTATCCAAATTAACAAACTTAGAAATGAAAAGGGAGACATAACAACGGAAACTGAGGAAATCCAAAAAATCATCAGATCCTACTACAAGAGCCTGTACTCAACACAACTGGAGAATCTGGAGGAAATGGACAATTTCCTTGACAGATACCAAATACCAAAATTAAATCAGGACCAACTAGACCATCTAAACAGTCCCATAAAGCCTAAAGAAATAGAAGGAGTCATAGAAAGTCTTCCAACCAAAAAAAGCACAGGACCAGATGGTTTCAGTGCAGAATTCTACCAGACCTTCAAAGAAGAGTTAACACCAATACTCTTCAAACTATTCCACAAAATAGAAACAGAAGGAACACTACCCAATTCCTTCTACGAAGCCACAATTACGCTGATACCAAAGCCACACAAAGATCCAACAAAGAAAGAGAACTTCAGACAAATTTCCCTTATGAACATCGATGCAAAAATACTCAACAAAATTCTTGCCAACCGAATCCAAGAACACATCAAAACGATCATCCACCATGATCAAGTAGGCTTTATCCCGGGAATGCAGGGTTGGTTCAATATACGGAAATCCATCAATACAATCCACTACATAAACAAACTCAAAGAACAAAACCACATGGTCATTTCATTGGATGCTGAAAAAGCATTTGACAAAATTCAGCATCCTTTCATGCTTAAAGTCTTGGAGAGAACAGGAATTCAAGGCCCATACCTAAACATAGTAAAAGCAATATACAGCAAACCGGTAGCCAGCATCAAACTAAACGGAGAGAAACTTGAAGCAATCCCACTGAAATCAGGGACCAGACAAGGCTGCCCCCTTTCTCCTTATCTTTTCAATATTGTACTTGAGGTACTAGCTCGGGCAATTCGACAACATAAGGAGGTCAAAGGGATACAAATTGGAAAGGAGGAAGTCAAACTATCATTATTTGCAGACGACATGATCGTCTACCTAAGTGACCCAAAGAACTCCACTAGAGAGCTCCTACAGCTGATAAACAACTTCAGCAAAGTGGCAGGTTACAAAATCAACTCAAGCAAATCAGTGGCCTTCCTATACTCAAAGGATAAGCAGGCTGAGAAAGAAATTAGGGAAATGACCCCCTTCACAATAGCCACAAACAGTATAAAGTATCTTGGGGTGACTCTTACCAAACATGCGAAAGATCTGTATGGCAAGAACTTCAAGACTCTGAAGAAGGAAATGGAAGAAGACCTCAAAAAATGGGAAAACCTCCCATGCTCATGAATCGGTAGAATCAATATAGTTAAAATGGCCATTTTGCCTAAAGCACTATACAGATTCAATGCAATACCCATCAAAATCCCAACTCAATTCTTCACAGAGTTAGAAAGAGCAATTATCAAATTCATCTGGAACAACAAAAAACCCAGGATAGCTAAAACTATTCTCAGCAACAAAAGAAAATCTGGGGGAATCAGTATCCCTGACCTCAAGCAATACTACAGAGCAATAGTGTTAAAAACTGCATGGTATTGGTACAGTGACAGGCAGGAGGATCAATGGAACAGGATTGAAGATCCAGAAATGAACCCACACACCTATGGCCACTTGATCCTCGACAAAGAGGCTGAAAACATCCAATGGAAAAAAGATAGCCTTTTCAACAAATGGTGCTGGTTCAACTGGAGGTCAGCATGCAGAAGAATGCGAATTGATCCATCCTTGTCTCCTTGTACTAAGCTCAAATCCAAATGGATCAAGGACCTCCACATAAAGCCAGACACTCTGAAGCTAATAGAAAAGAAACTGGGGAAGACCCTTGAGGACATCGGTACAGGGAGAAAGTTTCTGAACAGAACACCAATAGCGTATGCTCTAAGAGCAAGAATTGACAAATGGGACCTCATAAGGTTACAGAGTTTCTGTAAGGCAAAGGACACCATCAAGAGGACAGATCGGCAACCAACAAATTGGGAAAAGATCTTCACCAATCCTACATCAGATAGAGGGCTAATATCCAATATATATAAAGAACTCAAGAAGTTAGACTCCAGAAAACCGAACAACCCTATTAAAAAATGGGGTACAGAGTTAAACAAAGAATTCTCACCTGAAGAACTTCGGATGGCGGAGAAGCATCTTAAAAAATGCTCCACTTCATTAGTCATTAGGGAAATGCAAATCAAAACAACCCTAAGATTTCATCTTACACCAGTCAGAATGGCTAAGATTAAAAATTCAGGAGACAGCAGGTGTTGGAGAGGGTGTGGAGAAAGAGGAACACTCCTCCACTGCTGGTGGGGTTGCAAATTGGTACAACCACTCTGGAAAGCAGTCTGGCGGTTCCTCCGAAAACTGGGCACCTCACTTCCAGAAGATCCTGCTATACCACTCCTGGGCATATACCCAGAGGATTCCCCACCATGTAATAAGGATACATGCTCTACTATGTTCATAGCAGCCCTATTTATAATTGCCAGATGCTGGAAAGAACCCAGGTATCCCTCAACAGAAGAGTGGATACAAAAAATGTGGTATATCTACACAATGGAGTACTATTCAGCCATTAGAAACAATGAATTCATGAAATTCTTAGGCAAATGGATGGAGCTAGAGAACATCATACTAAGTGAGGTAACCCAGACTCAAAAGGTGAATCATGGTATGCACTCACTAATAAGTGGTTATTAACCTAGAAAACTGGAATACCCAAAACATAATCCACACATCAAATGAGATACAAGAAGAAAGCAGGAGTGGTCCCTGGTTCTGGAAAGACTCAGTGAAACAGTATTTGGCAAAACCAGAACGGGGAACTGGGAAGGGGTGGGAGGGAGGACAGGGGAAGAGAAGGGGGCTTACGGGACTTTCGGGGAGTGGGGGGGGGCCAGAAAAGGGGAAATCATTTGAAATGTAAATAAATTATATCAAATAAAAAAAAAAGACAAAAAAAAAAAAGATAATTGGATCACTGAAAAAAAAAATCACAAAAAAAAAAAAAAGGAAAATGGAAAGATAATTTAAAAATTATAAGGACTCCCATGTTTATATCTCTAGTGGTCTTCAATACTTAAGACACATTAGATTTAATTGGAAATGTGATGTTTGTTGACATTTTGTTTAGGTGCCTGAAGATTCTTATGACATTTTAAGTTCTTAAGCAGTGATAACTTCAATCAATTTCCCAAGTGGGGTATTTATAAACCTATAGCAAAAATTTGCAGCCAAGAATAAAAATTAATAAGAAATAATTTGCAAAAAGTCCCATTTACTACCAAAATGGTAACTGTGTTGTTTCTTTTTTATTAGATATTTTTTATTTACATTTCAAATGTCACCTTTCCTGGTCCCCCCTCCCCCCGAAAAATGTGTTGTTTCTATCAAGGAATGCCTTGGCATGAGTTTATTTGAAATCTTCCAGATGAGTTTCAGTTGACCAGCAACAGAGAATCCTGACTAGAGAACAAGAGCAGAATAGAAATAGCAGAAAGAGGGGAAGAAATCTAAGGGGCAGAGGGAAAAGGACTGAAGTTTATGCTAATAGGTTGGTCTATAGCTTAGAGTTGGGTAAGAGACACTTTGTGGTTTAAAGGAGTAACACAGTGAGACTTCTCACTAATAGCTCTTCAGAGTCTGACCTCCAGAAAGAACTTTATAACTGAAGCCCCCAGTTCAAATCCTATCTAATAACAAATGACCTTTACAGGATATCCACCCTTCACATTCTACAACTAATTTCAAATGTGAGAATATCTATCTCATGGCTTTCGCAGACTAATGTGAAATTTTAATGTGAATTTCTAATGTTTTAAAACATTAGAAGTTTTAAAGGATCTACACTTTTAGATAATTGTTGACAAATGTAATAAATTTTCTCTCATGTTGAAATACATGCTATTATGTTCTTATCCAGGAGAACCTCAGCTGGTAGAGTTGCATTTAAAACCTGTTTGCTGGGTTCTCCAAAAATTCAACATGCAGGTACCCATTCTCCATTCTCCTCCTAGACTCACGGATCTTTTCTAAATTATGCAAGAATTCTAACATGAAGTTGTACTAGAGGTTGATTTTTCTCTGTAGTTCTTTCAAAGTACATTTCTACTACAGCACAAACACTGACATTTGATACTAAAATCCCACCCTGCAGTAGGCTGATTCTTAAAGAAAATAAAGTGTCAGGCTTTCTATTTACATTATACTCTATTACTAGCATCTCATGGTTAAAATACCAACAAAATTCTTCTAAATCTTTTTCATTTTATCTAAATATGAAGTTAATGGCTAATGTGACTCTGCTCATACAATCTAAGTTGTCATTTAGAAATTGTTTTTTAAAATATTTTGTGGAGATCAGTCACAAATGTTGGAGAATTTACATTCATTAGAGTACAATAACTTAACTAGTAGACTTAAGTTTCTAGAGAGCCAAGGCAGATTCACTCCTGTTTACTATCCTGTCATTGGCACTACACAGAGTCTAACATATCATAAGCCTTCATTTAACACACTTACGTTTTAAAAAGTGTGTTACATATTGGATGGCCAGTGAGCTGGACCAATGGGTAAAAGGATATGCCATCAAGTCTGATGACCTGACTTCCATATTCTATACTCACAGGATAGAAGCAAAGCACTGACTCTAGCAAGTTATTCACTGACTGCCACACATGAGCTGTGATACAAGCATATATGCATAAGCAAAATAAATAAAATAAATAAGATATAATAAAATTATACATACTTAATAAATCAATGCTCATTGAAGATTTTTTATATACAAGTCAAATATTTTAAAGATATAATTAATTCAATGTATTTTATATTTCTGTACAACTTAATATTTTATTATCTTTAAGGAAATATCAGAGATCTTAAAAAAATTGGTAGTTTCCAGCCATACTGTCCTTTACAGGTAAAAACAATAGGTAGAAAAATAACACCCCTTGTTATTTTGTAACAGATATCCAGTTATCTTCCAAAAGTCAAGGAATATTTTTATGAGTACAATTAATGTTTAAATTTTTACTTAGGATCAGAGACCTGGCTGTTACAGCCTTAATGAGCCCAGTTCTACCAGGCATCTTTATTAAGCCAATTAGTCAAGAAATCAAAAGTGAAAGGTAGCGACAGAATAATTATTCAGTGTGGCCACACTGTGAAGACAGACAAAATTCAGCAACGTTTTACATCCAGTTCAGGGGGCTCTAAAATAAGAATAACTTTTAAATCAAAGGGATGACTTGTGTAATTCATCAGTCCAGATCATGGTGTGGTCCCAGCTATCACTGAGCCATCCTTGTCTTGGCTTTAGTCTCTCCCACAAAGGGTTCTGACAAAGTATCAACACTGCTGTAAAATCTATTTCTGGGAAACTAGTTTTCTCTATGGAAAGAAACAGGTTTCAGCCTTTTCCTTCTCTCACCATTAGGCTCCTGGGGGAGACTCCAATAGCCTTAAGCTCCTTGTTTTGGTCTTCCTATATCCTGACTGGGATTTATACAAGTATCTCTTCTAAACATTCTCATTGCTTTTCCACATGTTTTTTTTTTTATATTTCTCCAGTTTCAATAGTTCAATCTTGAAGTGAAGTATGTGTATGTCATTAGTAAAAGCACAGACAGAACATGTGTTAGAATACATTATTAAAATCAGACACCTTATAAAAGAACCACCTCATAATAACTACTTAGTTTCAGTTGTTTTGGAAGAACCAGGAAAGTAAATGCATTAGGTTGTTGCTTTGGGACAGGCTGTCAACATGAGACTTTGCCGGATTCAAACTTATAATATTCCTAGTTGAGCTTCCTGGGATTATAGGAAACTGTCACTACACTCACCTTCATTTCCAGTCTGAAAACCAGCACCCTCACCCCCTGGTATCAACAATATTTCTGAAGGCATTGCTGATTAGCTTTTGGTAGTTTTGTTCTGTGGTAAAAGTCCCATTGGGTGTGTTTTGTGGAGGTAAGTAAGATGTATCAAGGTGTTGATGTCAATAAACCAACATTTCACAGCACAGAGGTCTGGAAGGAATGGCTTTGAGACCAGACACCACTGAAATCAACTCTGTTTGTCTTGTGGGGGGGGGGATGTAATAAATTCTCTTGTTCAGGTTAATATGCTAGAAGTGGTATTTCACCAGAACATCAACAGGCTAAGGGAGTGGGGAACTACAGGTTCAGTTGACTGTAGAAAGAAAGAAAGCTGACTTCAATTGCCCTTCAGAAGGAGATTATTAGGAGAGAAGTGGCCATGGAAGTTATAGTTGGACTTTGAAGTAGATAGCAATTAAACAGCAATTAAGAGGGTTTAAGAATCCTATGAGTGACAACATGAAGTACCTTTAAAGAAAATAGATGTTTCTATTTAATATTCAGAAAGGAACTTCACTAAGAGAGATTGCTTAGAGTAAAGAAATAAGAACACCTATCCTGGACATAAATAGTAGAGCCTAAAGTAGGGATGGGGAGAGGAGAGAAGCAAGCAAGGAAAGCAGTGAGTAAGAAAGAGCTAAAGAGAGACAAAGAAAGATTGAGAGATGGTAGTGAGAGTAAGTAAGGGCAGGAATCCTATACTTTTATCAAATTTTCCCTGGGGCAGGGTGGAAGGCCTGGTCCTATCTCAAAGCTACCTCCCTGGAAGATTTTAGAATTGTTTGTTTGGAATGATAAAGATAAGGAAAAATTTGTATTCTAGGTTTTCTTCTGTGTCTGTAGGAGGTAGAATTGAAAGCCAGAGATAAGAAAGGACTAAAAGAGCCAAAGGGGTTATGCAACCCCATAGGAAGAACAACAATATCAACCAACCAGATCCCCCAGAGCTCCTAGGGACTAAACCATCAACCAAAGAAGACACATAGAGTGACCCATGGCTCCAGTCACATATGTAGCAGAGCTTTGTCGGTCATCAATGGGAGGAGAAGCCCTTGGCCCTGTGAAGGCTTGATGCCCTAGTATAGAGGAATGCCAGGGCAGGGAGGTGGGAGTGGCTGGGTGGGAGAAAGCACCCTCATAGAAGCAGGGGGAGGAGGCATGGGATAGGGGGTTTCAGGAGGGGAAAGTGGGAAAAGAGATAACATTTGAAATGTAAATAAATAAAATTTTCAATGAGAGAAAAGTTAAAAAGAAAAGAGAGAGAGAGAAAGAGAGAGAGAGAGAGAGAGAGAGAGAGAGAGAGAGAGAGAGAGAAAGAAAGAAAGAAAGAAAGAAAGAAAGAAAGAAAGAAAGAAAGAAAGAAAGAAAGAAAGAAAGAAAGAAAGAAAGAAAGAAAGAGGAAAGAAGGAAAGAAAGAAAAAGGATGGAAGGAAGGAAGGAAGGAAGGAAGGAAGGAAGGAAGGAAGGAAGGAAGGAAGGAAGGAAGGAAGGAAGGAAGACAAGACAAGGTAAGACAAGACATTCATTTCAAATCTCTGCCCCATCCCTAGAAGTTAAGGACCAGAGCTAGAGGGGAGGAGTGCTGTGATGTCTCTAGACAATAGGTCTCATTTCTCAGTATAACAAATGCCTTAACACTCAGCTCCCTGCTCTAACAGTACAGCTTTACACCGACAGAGGGAGCATATTTTTTACAGAACGTTCACAGACAATAGTGACAAAACTTTACAAAAACACATCCAACAAGGCTGCACTTTAAAAATTAAACACTCACCTACATATTTGCAATGTCCATTTACCCTTTTGATTGTCAGAAAGCACACGCACACGTACTTCTTTTCTTAATTTGTGACAATTTCTTTAACAAGTATTGGGCTAGAAAGTCAACAGAGTATTATAGTTGTATCTAAGTCATTCCACTGCTCCATTTAAGGAAAGCTCAAGGCTTTTACTTCAACTGCAGATTATAAAATCAAAACACAGGGCAAAAACAATGACAATAAACACTGCTTCTATAAACATTTATATCCTTTCTAAATATTAATCCCTTTCTACTAAGGGAATAATATACACAGCCATATTATAACTCCGTATGGAGATCCCAGCATAACAGCTTAAAACATACTGCATAATTACCACAGATTTTCAGCTGGCCAGAGATATATAACTATTTAAACAAAGTGGTAAATAGAAGAAATGCTCATATAAGAATAGAGAAAGAAGTGTAAAATTTTTGTACTATAAGAAAGATATGCAATTTCTGTTATTAAAAGGAAAAGCAAGTACCCAAGAGAATTTTTAATATTGAATATTAACAAGTTACACTGTTTCCTTGGTCTGATGTGTCTGTGTTCTTCAACTTTGTCCCTCCCAGATGATTTTTAAAGTTCATGTAGCCCTATGTTCTCAACTCATACTTAGAAATAAGTATGTTCTCATCCTTTCTACTCTTAGGAATAAATAATTTATCACTTTGCACTGCACATATGTAATGGGTTTGGACTAATGCTGCTTGTATTATAATGTTAATTTTCATCCCCAAAACTGCTTACACAAGTGTCTACATGTAAGACACTGAGGGACACCGCCCCCAGTTGGTAAAGATTTCAGCAGCCAATGACTGGGCAGAGCAGACAAAGGTGGGACATTTAGAAATGTCCCCATGCTGGGGACTGAGAGAAAGGAGGAAGAGAGAGAACCACAGGGAGAAGAGAAGGCACCATGCCTGAGTGGAGGGCAGGTAGGCATAGCCACCTGTGAAGGAGCCAGGAGAGTGAGGCCCAGAGGGCTGCCCAACTAGGTCCAGGCAGCCAAGGTAGAATACAGAATAATAAGTGATAACTCAGCATTATCAGCGGGAGGTAGATTCTAACAACATGAAAATAGGCAATGGCCCAGCTATTGCCCTGTATAAGGCATCAAAGTGCAAAGGCTGTGGGTGTGTCTTTCATTGAGAAACCCAGAAATTTAGGGCAAGTAGCATGAAATGGCACTGCAGGGATTCATAAATAAATCTTATGACATACATGATGCTAGATAAAGGATTCATTATGGTGTGTATAGCAATAGACATAAGACAATTAAGAATATACAAACCTAACACTTTAAAAAGTAGAGTCATTAACAATGCTATTATAGTGAACACCTTCTTTTAGGTCATACTTTAAAAAACTGAACACCAAAAAATTGAATATTCTCAAAGAAAGGGACAAACTTTCCATAGATACCACTTTCCAAAGTTGAATCACAATTGAATAAACTATTTAAATAGACCTATAACCACTAAGGAAATAGAAGCAGTCATTAAGTCTCACAACAACAACAACAACAACAAAAAAAAAAAAAAAAAAAAAAAACCCAGGACCAGAAGATATTAGCACAGACAAGACTTTACTCCTTAAATTTTTCCACAAAATAGAAACAGAAGAAACATTGCCAAATTCTTTTTATGAGGCCACGAGGCCACAATCACCCTGATTCCCAAACCACACAAAGATTCAACAAAGATCAAGAATTATAGGTCAGTTCCTCTCATGAACATTGATGAAAAACATACTCTAAAATACTAATAAACTGTATCAAAGAACATATCAAAAGGATCATCCACCTTTTCAAATAAGCTTCATCTCAGAGATGCAGAAATGTTTCAACTTATAAAAAAACTGTCAGTGCAACCCTCTGAATAAATGAATTAAAAGAAAATAATCAAACAATATCTCATTAGATGCTGAGAAGCCTTTGACTGGTTAAATGCAATATTAACTCAAAACCTGTAGTTCTCCTATACACAAATTACAAACAGGCTAAGAACAGAAAAAATAAAAACAGCACTCTTCACAATAGACACAAATAATACAAAACATTTGGGGGTAACTGTAAACAAGTTAATGAAAGAACTATATGACAATTTGCAACCCCACCAGCAGTGGAGGAAATAATCCACATCCTCACCAACACCTGCTGTCTCCTGAGTTTTTTACCTTAGCCATTCTGACTGGTATAAGGTGAAATCTCAGGGTTGTTTTGATTTGCAGTCTGGCGGTTCCTCAGAAAACTGGGCACATCACTTCCAGAAGATCCTGCTATACCACTCCTGGGCATATACCCAGAGGATTCCCCAGCATGTAATGATACATGCTCCACTGTGTTCATAGCAGCCCTATTTATAAGATCCAGAAGCTGGAAAGAACCCAGGTATCCCTCAACGAAGGAATGGATACAAAAAATGTGGTATATATACACAATGGAGTACTATTCAGCCATTAGAAACAATGAATTCATGAAATTCTTAGACAAATGGATGGAGCTGGGGAACATCATACTAAGTGAGGTAACCCAACCTCAAAAGATCAATCATAGTATGCACTCACTAATAAGTGGATATTAGCCTGGAAAACTAGAATACCCAAAACATAATCCACACATCAAATGATGTCCAAGAAGAACAGAGGAGTGGCCCCTGGTTATGGAAAAACTCAGTGTAGCAGTATAGGGCAATACCAGAACAGGGAAGTGGGAAGGGGTGGATGGGGAAGTAGGGGCAGGGAAGAGGGCTTTTGGGACTTTGGGGGAGTGGGGAGCCAGACAAGGGGAAATCATTTGAAATGTAAATAAAAAAATATATCGAATAAAAAAATGAACTAAAAGACAAAAGTCTCGCCTGTGAGAAAAGAAGTTAAAGATATGTGAGATGAAAAATATCTCCTATGCTCGTGGAGCCATAGAATTAATATAGTAGTCATGACCATCCTACTAACAGAAAATCCACAGTTTAATGCAGTCCCCATCAAAATTCTAACTCAATTCTACACAGGCATTGAGAGAAAAATGTTCAATTTCATATGAAAAACAAAATCCAAGGATAGTTAAAACAATGATGAACAATAAAAGAATATCTGGAAGTATAACCATCTGAAGTTTCAAGCTCTAGTGCAGAGCTATAGTAATTTTAAAAAAAACTTGGTAATGGCATAAAAACAGACAGGTTGATCAATGTAACCAAATTGAAGACTCAGACATAAATCTACACACTTATGAGCACTTGATTTTTGATAAGAGAGCAAAAATTATACAATCAAAAAAAAAAAAAGCAAGCCTCTTCAACACATGATGCTGGTCTCATTGGATGTCTCCATGTAGAATATTGCAAATAGATCCATATCTATGACTCTTTACAAAACTCAAGTCCAAGTAGATTAAAGATCTCAACAAAAATCCAAATACACTAAATCTGATAGAAGGAAAATTAAGGAATAACCTTGAATTCATTGGCACAGGAGACAACTTTTGTAACAGAACACCAACAGCTCAGGCATTTAACAATTAATAAATGGGACCTCATGAAGCTGAAAAGCTTCTTTAAGGTAAAGGATACCACCAAAAGGACAAACGAGCAGCCTACAGAATGGGAAACTTATCACCAATTCCCCATCTAATAGAGGGCTAATGTATAAGATAAATTTTTCAAGAAACTAGACATCAACAAACCAAATTAGTCAATTAAAAATGGGGATACAGATCTAACAGAGCATTCTTCAATAGTAATATGAAATGGCAAGAAACACTTAAAGAAATACTCAACATCCTTAGCCATCAGGGAAATGCAAATCAAAATAATTTTGAGATTTCATTCTACACTTGTCAGAATGACTAACATCAGTAACACAAGTGACAGTTCATATGGGAGAGGATGTAGAATAAAGGGGACAGTCCTTCATTGCTGGTGGGAGTGCAAACGTGTAGAGCCACTTTGGAAATCAATATTGTGGTTTGTCAGAAAATTGGAAATGTATTTAGCTCCAAACCAGCTATATAGCTCCTGGGCATATACCCAAAGGCTGCTCCATCCTACTACAAGGACACTTGTTCTATTATGTCCACAGCAGCTTTGTTCATAATAGCCAGAAACTAGAAACAGCCTAGATGTCCCCCAACTGAAGAATGTATGAAACTGTTGTGGTACAATGGAGTATTACTCAGTTAGTTACACACACACACACAAAAAAAAAATATCATGAGATTTGCAGACAAATGGATGGAATGAGAAGAAAATCCTCATACGTGAGGTAACGCAGACTCAGAAAGACAAACATGCTATTTACTCATTTATTTATTTATAAGTGGATATTAGCTGTTAAGTAAAGAATAATCTAAAATTCACAGACCCAGAGAGATTAAGTAGCAAGGAAGGCTCAGTGGGGGACACATGGATCTCCCTGGAAACTGGAAAAAGAGTAGATTTTGTAGGTGTACTTGGAGGCATGTGTGGATGAGAATAAGAAGACACAGACAGGGGTGATAATGGAAGGAAAGAGTACTGGGAGACAAATGTGGAAATGGGAGCATTTGAGGGAAGAGCATGTGGAAACCTGGTCCAGTGGAAGTTCTCTGGGATCTATGAGAACGACTCTAGAGACGAATCCTATTAACTGCGGAAAAGGAGCCTGACTGTGCCACTTCAACAACCAGGCAAAGCATCAACCAGTGTGACTGGGACTTCAACCCAGCAAGAAAACCTACAATGTACAATCTGTCATGCCTGCAAAATGTGCTGGGGTACTGATGGCACAGAACTTGTGGGAATGATTAACCAATGATGAATCTACCTTGAGACCCAAAGGCTGGATATCTCAGAGGCTTAGTGTAGGATCAAACATGACTGACAAATAAATAAACAAACAAACAAACACATAAATTGATTCCTAATGATATTCTGCTATACTCCTAGATTAGTGCCTAACCCAACTATTCAGCATCATCAGAGAGTCATCATCCAGCAATTGATGGGAGATGTGGAGACCAACAGCCAAGCCTAAGACAGAGCTCAGGGAAGCCCATGGAGGGAGAAGCTAGAACTGTCAAAGCCAGAAGGGTAAAGAACACCATGATAAACAGTGATAGAATCAACTAAGTGGGCCTTATAGGGACTCACAGAAGCAGAAGCAATAATCACAGAGCCTGTAAAAATCTAAGCTAGGTACTCTGCATATTTGTGTAGTGGTGTGTTCTTGTGAGACTCCTAAAAGTGAGAGATGGGGTGTCTGACACCTTTGCCTGCTCTAGGGACCCTTTTTTCCTCCTGGTTTGCCTCATCCAGCCTTGATATAAGGGTATGTGCCTAGTATTTTTGTAACTTTGTTATGCTGTATTATTCCTGATATCCTTGGGAGGCTTGCTGTTTTCTGAAGGTAAATGGAGTAGGAGTTGGTATATGGGAGATGGTAAGTGGGCAGGAGGGGGCCTGGCAGGAATGGAGGGAGGGTAACCTCTGTTCAAGGTATAATATATAAGAGAATGATACATTTTAAAAAGAAGAAATGTACAAATTAGACAATAAAAGGAGTTCAAAGGGATCCAAATTGGAAAGGAAGAAGTCAAGTATCACTATTTCCAGATGATATGATAGCATACATAAATGACCAAAAAAACTCTACCAGAGGACTTCTACAGCTGATAAACAAGTTCATCAAAGTGTCTGGATATAAAATTAACTCAAACAAATCAGTAGCCTTCCCTTATACAAATAATGAACAGGCTAAGAAAGAAATTAAGGAAACAGCATCCTTTACAAAAGCCACAAATAATATATCTTTGTATAACTCTAATCAAGCAAGTGAAATATCTGTGTGACAATAATTTCAAGTACCTGTAGAAAGAAATCAAAGAAGACCTGAGAAGATACAAAGAATCCCCCATGCTCGTGGATCAGTGGAATTAACAAAGTACAAATGGCCATCTTACCAAACATAATCTACAGATTCAATGCAATCCCATCAAAATTCCAACACAACTCTTCATAGACATGGAAAGAGAAATTTTCAACTTCATATGAAAAAAATAGAAAACCCAGGATAGTGAAAACAATTCTCAACAATAAAAGAATATCTGGGGCAATCATGATCCCTGACCTCAAGCTGTACTATAGAGCAATAGTGATTTAAAAAAACTGCATGGTTTTGAAACAAAGATGGATATGTCAATCAATGGAATAGAATGAAAATCCCAGAAATAAACCCACACACCTATGGACACTTAATATTTGACAAAGAACCCAAAACCATCCAATGGAAAAGAAAAGTATCTTCAACAAATGGTGTTGGTCTATGAGTCTGCATGTGGAAGAGTGCAGACTGAACCATCTTTATCACCCTGCACAAAGCTCAAGTCCAAGTAGATCAAGAATTTCAACATAAAACCAGAAACACTAAATCTAATAAAAGAGAAAGTAGGAAAATCCCTCAAATCCATTGGTACAGGGGAAAAATTCCTGAACAGAACTCCAATGGCTCAGGCTATAAGATCAACAATTGACAAACGGGACCTCATGAAACTGAAAAGTTTCCATTAGACTAGGAAAAGGTCTTCATTAACTTTACATCCAGTATAGGGCTAATATACAAAATATACAAAGAACTCAAGAAGTTAGACTTCAACAAAGAAAATAACCCAATTAAAAATGGGACACGCAGCTAAACAAAGAATTCTCAACAGAGTAATCTCAAATGGCCAAGAAGCACTTAAAGAAATGTTCAACATTCTTAGTCATAAGGGAAATGTAAATCAAAAATGATCCAGAGATTTTACCTTGTACCAATCAGAATGACTAAGATCAAAAACTCAAATGACAGCATATGCTGGCAAATATGTGGAAAAGGGAAACCACTCTTCCATTGTTGGTGGGATTGCAAACTGGTACAACCACTCTGGCAATTTCTCTGAAAATTGAAAATTGTGCTACCAGAAGGCCCACCTATAATACTCAATAGATGATCTACCATACCACAAGGGCACATGTTCCACTATGTTCAGAGCAGCCCATTTTGTAATTGGCAAAAATTGAAAACACCCAGATGTCTCTCAGCTGAAGAATAAATACAGAAAATGTGGTTAATTTACACAATGGAATACTATTCAGCTATTAAAGATAAGAACATTATGAATTTTTCAAGCAAATGGATAGAACTAGAAATTATCATCCTGAGTGAGGTATGCTTCAAACCTCCACAGCCCCCCTTAGATGTGGGAAAGAAATTAATCATGGGAAGGAAAGGGAGAGAGAAAAAAGGATAGGGAGGGAGAAAGAAGGATAGGGAGGGAGAAGAAAGGAGAGGGAGAGAGAAGGAAGGAGAGGGAGGGAGGGCCCTGGGTCAGAGAGGAGGGGAGTGTGAGGGGAAAGGGGGATAGTATCAGACAGTATCAGGTATAGGAGGTGAGAGGAGAGGATTCCAGAGCGCCAGGGGGCCAGGGGAGTGAATATACATATGCAACTACCAGGGGTGGGGGTGGGAGGAAGCTCTAGAAAGTCCCAGAGACCTGGGATGTGAGAGGTTCCCAGGACTCAATGGGAATGACCTTAGCAGAAATGTTCAAAAGTGGGGCGATGGAACTGAAGAGACCACCTCCAGTTGATAGACAGGGCCCCCCAGTGAAGGGATGGGGTCACCAACCCACCTTCAAATTTTTTGATCCATAATTGTTCCTATCTAAACGGGACTTTCGGGGAGTGGGGGGGCTAGAAAAGGGGAAATCATTTGAAATGTAAATAAATTTTAATAAAAAATTTTAATAAAAAAATTTTTAAAAAAATGGAGCAGAGACTAAAGGAATGGCCAAACAGTGACCAGCCCAGCTTGGGATCCATCTCATGGGCAGGCACCAAACCCTGATACTATTACTGATGCCATGATGTGCTTGCAGACAGGAATCTAGCTCTACCAGCAGCTGACTGAGACAGATATAGAGGCTCACAGCCAACCATTGGATGAGGTCTGGGACCCCTATGGAAGAGTTGGGGAAAGGACTGAAGGAACTAAAGGGGGTGGGAACATTATAGGAATACCAACAGTGTCAACTAACCTCAATCCCCTGGTGGAGACTAAGGCACCAACCAAAGAGCATATGTGCACTGATCCATGGCCCCCATAACACATGTAGCAGGGGACTGCTTTGTCTGGCCTCAGTGGGAGAGGATGTGTGTAATCCTGTAAAGAAAGATTTGATGCCCCAAGGAAAGAGGATGCCCAGCTTGGGGGTGAGGGTGGACACACTCTTAGAGTCAAAGGGAAGAGGGAGGGAATTAAAAAACTCTGGAAGAGGGGAACAGGAGGGGGCAACATTTGGGATGTAAATAAATAACAAAAATAAATAAACAAGCAAATAAATAAAACTTATGAACAACAGGAAAAGAAAAATGTGCTATTTCATCTCAATCAGAGGCTTCTACCCTAACCCCTTTTTGATCATTCAGCTCCTGGATAATAGATACACTGCTTTTATTATTTATAACAAGCCTTTGTCAACACTAGAGCTGGGCAGATATCTACCCTCTATGCTATTATG
Source organism: Apodemus sylvaticus (assembly GCF_947179515.1). Lineage (NCBI taxonomy): Eukaryota > Metazoa > Chordata > Mammalia > Rodentia > Muridae > Apodemus > Apodemus sylvaticus. The sequence goes on along the minus strand of NC_067484.1, from coordinate 53,929,971 downwards.
TTTAGTTTTTCTTCCGATAACCCCAAATGACTTGCCATATTCTTTCCGGGCTGCTCTTAACTCCTCATGCCTCATGGCCATGATTTTCTGATTCTTATTACATGGTCTCTTCTCCTCTCTCCACCTTCCTCTCCCCTTCATAGCTCTCCACAGATCCCTAACTGAGGAACCCAAGATCCCACCTATCTCTCTTTCACCCATCTATTAGCTGTGGGCATCTTTCTTCAACAATCAGGGATAAGTTGGCAGGGGAGGTTATATAGCATCACGTGGGTACAGGCAGCCTCTCTCATCCCTGGGGGTGGCAATCAGGTCTTGGGGGCCAGTATTTAACACTACAAGAAAAAGACCAAACCTCAACAGACAGCTGCTTGGTCTGTACTTCCTCTTTACTCCTGTCATTTTTAACCTCAGGTCTCTGATGAAGTTGAAGACTAAATCATTATATTCCTATAATTTTCCTTGTTATCAGATGCAGAAAAGAAAACTCACAATACAGGTAGGAAGTTTATAAACATAAGCCTAAGTTGTTTAGGATCTAAAAAAATGTTTTAGGGTTTAAGATGTTTTAAGGTTGGTAAATGCAAGTTATGAGGTTAGAGCATACAAATGCTTATATGATGATAGGTATGTCTCTGTGTTTTCAAGTGTTAATTCTGTACTAGCAGAAAGATGACCGCTGGCAGGATTTTGATACTAGCCATTATTAAGCCCCTCTTACCTGGTAAATCATGTGTTTTTCCTTCCTCGGTATTAACTATATCTAAGGAGTATCTTCCATTATTTCTACCTTGATCTCTTCCCCTTAATTATCTAACTATTCCCAAGATTTCTGACATCTTGGTTTTTAGGAGGGCCTCTTCAACCCATATCACCTTGGGCTCTCTCTGTAGTTCTTAAAGCTACAAAGAACAGAAAGCCATCAAATCCATATTATCCTCCCTATTGCCTACTTTACTCTGTACATAAACATTCACACAGAAAGAGGGAGCACTCACCTCAAAGAAACAAGAAAATAAAAGGTAGTTTATTCCAGAGTCAAACTTGAGTACCATGGCCCATAAAACGTGGAACTAGGTTATCCTGGTTTCCTGTTTCCATGTGAAAGATGTCTCATGACGTCTTTAAGTAGCAGAAAAAAAGAAATTCATAAATCAAGGCAAGTTTGAAATACATTGATGGATACAGGTTTTTTTAATAAGTCTCAGATGCCAAGGGCATGGGGGTCCCCAATGGAGGAGCTGCTGGGTAGTCCTGAGGAGCTGAAGAGGTTTACAGCTCCATGGGAAGAACAATGATTTCAGCCACCCAGATGCCCCAAGACTCCCAGGGACTGAACCATCAACCAAGTGGCACACATGGTTCCAGCCAAAAATGTGGCAGACGAAGGCCTTGTTGGGCATCAGTGGGAGGAATGGTTCTTGGTCAGGTAAAGGCTCAACAAAGGGAAACCGAGGGGGGAGAGGAGGGAGTATGTTGGGTGGAGAGGCATATACATGGAGGCAGGGGGAAGGAGAAGGGGGAGGGGTTAGGAGTCTTCGCGGAGGGGGGATATCAGGAAAGGTTTTACTATTGGCAATGCAAATGAAGACGATATCCAATTTTAAAAAAGCAATTAAAACAAAATAAAAAAATAAGTCTCAGATGCTCTCTCTTAGCTTCTGGGTTGGTGGAAACTAGTAGTCTTTTAAATTAATAGGTTACAAACGGTTGTTAATTATTAGTCACAGGAAGTTAGCTCTGACATAGAGGTGGGCAAAGGATTCAGGAAGCTAAAATTAACCCAACATAAGGTAACCAGGATGTAGATCTGCAACATTCCAATTTTCTCCATATCACTGGAGTTTCATTCAATCAGTCTTTCAGGCACACCTTCGTTCCAAGAATACTCACTCATAGTTTCACCTATCAACAAAGCATCATGTTTTGTGTATACTAATGGCCACATCTTATTTGTGAAATACGGTAAGCTTTCTAGTAGCTAAGAAGGCTCATTGTTAGGATCTGATACAGATGAGACTGAGTCTTGGACAGAACACCAATCTTCAAAAAGGAATATCTGATAAAAAAAATTAAGAAAGAAATTTGTGAGTCATAAAATCTATTAGCCCTCATAGTCCAGATAACTTACTTTTTTTAATGCCCTCAGTATGTGTCATAACATTTACTTGTGACATTTAGTAGGACTACTAAAACTAGATTTAAAATAATCAACAGCACAGTTTGACCTAATGGAGTGAACAGATGAAGGGGACATGTATTTTAAATAAGGCTACATGATGCTCCAAAAAAACCTTTTATCTTCTTCTAAGAAATTCAGTGTTAATTTCAATTCTTAAAATAGTTTATTAGTTATAGATTATGGAACAATATAGATAAAATTCATCTATTGAGTAAAAGAAAACTTTCTACAACTAGCTACTCATATATACTAATGATTTTCCAGCGACCTATAAATTAACTTTCAGATTTTCACAAAACTACTCTTGTTCAAAAAGTATCACTATATATGCCAGAAAATGTTACAGATTTTGACAATGCACTTCTGTCATCTCTGCAGACGCCAGAGAGTGGTATTTGTGACATCCTCACATCTCTTAAGCAGCTGTAGCTCGGATTCACTTCTGCCAAGGTCCTGACTCCTCCCTGCACGCTCCCCAATGGCCTTCAGCGCCCACTGGATCACAGAACTCCAACTTCTCTGCCTATAGAGTGACTCCAGCTCCAGGGAATTGCTTCTGAAGTGAAGCTACGGTAAATACATCAGGACAGGAAAAAGAATTATTGGGAGTTGGAGAGAGGGTTATTGTGACATCCTTGTCCAGAGAAGTAATCTTTAAGAATAACAAGACTGAAGAAAGCAAGCATGTGGAAGACGAAAGCAGAGTAACAGACTGAAAATTTCTAACAGGTAAGAAATTGAGAAACAAACTTGTAAAGCATAAATCTTGTAAATATGGTTTTCAGATATGCATTCAGTATAAAATCATTAAAAACTGGAATTCTTCTGTTTCCAATGGGATTCTTGTTTCTGAGATCTTAAAATCAAATCCATAACTTTAGAATGTACCATAATAGGTACACAATTGAGTTTTTAATGGGCAAATAATGGAGCAGAATAAAGAGGCTTATATAATGTTAGTCAGACCAGTTGCACTTTTTTAAAAGGCTATGAAAGAGTACAACATGTTTCTTGATACTTACAGTGCGTAATCCCTGCAGATCCTCATTCTTAGGGGTATACAAGATTCTAGTTTTATTTGTCTTCATGGAAGTATTCATTGGACTGTTTTCTTAAAGCCAATTAAATGATTAAATGCACAAAATATGCCTTGGTACATGGTTTAGAATATACAATAATTGATTATGAACAAGCCAGTGGATCATAGTTCATAAATAAAAAAATTAAGTGTCAGTCCTACTGAAAGTATGAGATGGTGTAAAAATCAGGTTAAGACAGCCTTGTCAGTTATGATTGCTTGTTGTTACGTGACTACTTGGTGGGTGAACTAATAAATGTGCAGTACTTTAAAAACCATTTATTTTCTAACAACTAGAGATTCTATTTGCATTAATATGACCATAGAATTTGATATTTTTGTTCTTAGAAAATTAAGGAGAAAATGTGAGTTCAGGAGTGTGTGTGTGTGTGTGTGTGTGCATGCTACAGAATGTTCCTCCAAATTTTGAGCAACTAAGAATAGAAAAGGTACAACATTTTAGTTAAATGTACAAGGAGCAGCAGAAAATACTGGCAAGGATTCTGAAGGCCAGGAGATTTGAGTTGTGCTCACAGTGACATCGGTCAGATGAAGGCAGTACAGAAGGAATACTTTCAAGCCAAAGGGCTTAGAGTTTCTTTATACTTCTCAATAATGTAAAATATGGTTTTAGTTTTCCTAAAATATATCCAAAGCAAAAGAGGAAACAGAAATTAGAGAAGGACAGATGAACAGAAAATGAAGGTGTTAGTGATAAGAAAAAATAATAATGAAGGACAAATACATACAAAGTCTGAACCCTACTTCACCTTTCTTCCCTCCGATAAGAATTGTGCTAAAAAGGAACAAACACAGCATAACAAAAAGACATTGAAATAAGTAAATAAAATCTCACTGAAATTTTCATAGAGTAATTCTCTTATTTTGTTCATCTTAAAATATATAAATCAAAAAGTATTTTTAAAGTAACTTAACATGAAATTGTTACACCACAATACATAAATAACACATATCAAGGTAGACACTTCATAAGTAAGATATAATCAAATTGAAGGTTAGAGATTACCTACCTCTGTCATGTGCTGCTCGTAGATTTAGCCAATAGTTACTAATTCATTTGAAGTCTTACATCTCCAGCATTTCTACCAAGCAATTCAAGATGAACACTCCTAAAATAGAATTGTATCCTAAGAATTTTTTTATGAGCTTCAGTTGAACATTACTTTATTTCCAGATAAGCAGGATTTACAGACTGAAACTTAAGTTACCAATTAAGTAAAGCGCAAGGCCCACAGTAAAATTCAAGGCCCATATTTAGGGATTTCCCTACTAATCTTTGAGCTGTACAGAGAGCATTTGGGTAATCCAGCTCTTGCATTCATCTCTGAGTCCCTCCCAGATGAAGTCCATCCAATACTTTTCTGACTTTTCTGAGCTCTGAGCCTCTCTTGGAATTCACAGACTTGAGAGTGATTTTTTTTCCTTGAATAGTAATCAACATACAAAGGATTAGGGAGGTTTCTTCGCAGCCTTGCAGTTGCTGGATGGTAAGTACCCCCATCCTCTGGGAACACATTAATGAGAAAGAACAAATAAAGGCTGCTGATGTTTCCTTCTTTCTCTCTTACCCATCTACTAGGGACTCTTTCTATGAATTTTCACATCTGTAAAGAGAATGCTGTTATCAGAGCTGTGCTCCCAGGATTCATAGTAAGTGTGTTTTTCTAACAGACAAGAAAAACTGTAGAGAAAATCAGTTATACACACAAACATACACACACACACACACACACACACACACAGGACATTGGCTCTAGCTAATTTGTTGGATTTTCTGAGACTTGATTTTTCTGTAAATTAGACAGAACTAGAACATTCCCACCCCTTCCCACAAAAGCTCTGCCCAAGCGACTGACATAGTCAACAATATAATGACGAACACTGTTACATAGTCAGCAATACAATAATGAACACTGTTTAGCAGTTTATGAAATGTTATCAAGATACCATGTCATTGGTCATTATGAAATAAGAAAGAAGCCAGTTTTTAATTTAATTTGAATAATGAAGAAACTGAGCACTAGCTAGCAGCAAATATGTCCTCTGTGAGGAAGTGCCATGCTGTGCTAGCACACCAGACTGCATAGCCAGTGACTGCCCATCTTCTTTTCTTTGCTTTTCCTATCTAAATTAACTTTGTTTGGTAGAAAACCTTTAATTAGAAATCAAAGCTTTCTATTTCTCATCTGTAGTTCTGGTCTATCAAGTGACATAAAGAGCTTGAATATACTTTGAAATATCCCTTCAGCCAATAGCTGTGAATGTCAGGTCTGTAGAAATCCTGATGGTTTTAAACATGGCTATTTCTCCTTGTCACCACATCATTGACAGGTCCTTTTGGCTGTCTTTATAAAGTATACTGTGTTTATCAGTGGTTCCTATTCATCCACAGTATTTTCTGGTGTTCTTTATTGTACAAGCAAAAAGCATTCTTGAGGTGATTTCCAATAACAATCTTCTAAGCCTTTGAACTCAGGGAAAAGCAAGTCAAAGTAATTTCACAGCGTAAAGAAAAGGTCATGCCCTCCCATTCCTATTGCTCGGTGTCCTTTATCAGTGTTGTTTGTGTTTCTTTCCCTAGATTCCTAAAGAATTAACCAGTAGGAGGAGGATTTTTTTCATCCCCCACTCTCTGCCCTCCTTCGATGTGTCCTCTTTAGGATAGAAATCTTACCATTTTTGTTCATTAAGTTTGTGCTGCCTACTGATATAAATAATTCCACTTAATATGACCTCTCCAAACTACTCTGAGCCCTAAGGACCCCTTATCCACTGGACATTAGAAGAAATCTGGAGGAATAATTGATGGAACAGATTACAAACAAAATTAATTCTAAACAGTAGATGTCTATGCATTCATTCCTTCTTTGATTCCCTCAGATCTGAGCAAGATACCAAACATGTATTTAACCCAAGAGAATGAAGACACAAAAAGAGAAAGAATACACTAGTCTACAGCCCCTGTGTTCTGTAATCCTGACTCCCATCTTGAAGGCTTTGACCTAGCTCAGGAGAGGACAGTTTTTAACAACATCTACGCTCTGCCATATGTTGGGACGAGAGAATAATTCCACTGCACATTGTTACTTAATTGTCACAATTCAAGCAGGGAGGCATTATTTATCCCCATTCTTCAGATAGGAATCTGACTTAAATCATTCCAGCACTGCTTCCATCGGGAAATCCAATCTATAGCCTGCAGGCTGCATACAAGTGAAGGATGGTAGCTATGAGAGGGTCATAACACAAACTCATAAACACACTATAAGAATTACAAGACTTCTTTTGCACTTTTTGTAACTTAATCACATGGTTCTCAAGCATGAACTTATGTAGGAGACAGTGTTGTGTCCCATGTCTTTCGAAGATCTGCACACCTATCCACTTATGCATCCATCCATTTTTTGCCCCCTTTGCATGTCAGGACTCAGTACTTGCCCCCTCTACAAAAGCATCATCCTGTGAAGCAGGCAGTGGTCCTCACTGTGCCTGAAGTTGCCAATACACTGATTTTAGACTTACTAGTGAGCAAAACTGTGAGAAATAAACTTCTGTTGCTCATACACTATCAAACATATGATATTTCCAGCAGCACAGTGGAATTGGACTAACTCAGGTTCCAAGTAGTTGTACCCAAATTTTTGACACTGAAATACAACACTGTCTTCTACAATGTTCATGCTTAAAAAGCATGTGATTAAGTTACAAAAATTGCAAAAAGAATGGCTTATAGATTGTTTAGCCTGATTATTTCCTAAAAGTCTTACCTCTTAATATTGTTACCATGAATAAGAACCAAGAGTTTTGGAGAGAACATAAGCACTCCCATTGACAGATACAGATCCAACCATAACCTTCTGACCCTCATAGTACAATCTTTACCTTAGTGATCTGCACAGTCTACTGCATGAAGAGTGTACATACACATATGATTTTGAAAATATGCAGAAATTAAAGGGAGTGAAAATGTATATTTGTACTGCCTTAAATAGTTACCAGGATGTTGTCACACTCTTATTTTGTGGCTTCTGAAGCTTATACTGATAGAATTAATAAAATACTGAGAGAGAATGAGAGAGAGAGAGAGAGAGAGAGAGAGAGAGAGAGAGAGAGAGAGAGAACAAAGTTAGAGATCTGCTTAACTCATGTCCCTCATGTCCACATCCTCTCAGGAGCATTGTCCTATTTATAGAATTATCTACATTTTTAAGAATAATCTCTATTGTTAATATTTTGTGGGCTGGAGATCTAGCTCTGTTGATGAAGTTCTTGCCCAATACGCATGAAGTCCTAGGTTCTATTCCCAAGAATACATAAAAACCTTGCATGGTGATGAATGGCTGTAATCCCAGTTCTCAGAAAGTAGAGGAAAGGAGGATCACAAGTTTAAGGACGCCGGGCGGTGGTGGCGCACACCTGTAATCCCAGCACTCTGGGAGGCAGAGGCAGGTGGATCTCTGAGTTCGAGGCCAGCCTGGTCTACAGAGTGAGTTCCAGGACAGCCAGGGCTACACAGAAAAACCCTGTCTCCAAAAAACCAAATCCAAACAACCAAACAAAAAAAAAAAAGAAAGAAGAAGAAGAAGAAGTTTAAGGACATCATTTTGTACATAGTACGTTTGAGGAAAGTTGAGGCTACAAAGGACTCAATCTTTCTCTCTCTCTCTCTCTCTCTCTCTCTCTCTCTCTCTCTCTCTCTCTCTCTCTAAACAAAAAACCTTCTACTAATATTCTGGGTTCTGCTTGGTTTTTAGGATCTCAAGAACATGTTGGCATCATTTATGTGTTTCCATCAGATACAGACAAAGATCAGAAACATTCAACTCACTGATTATATATTGAGAATTGCAGAGCCGGGAGTCCCTCAAGAACCGATGGCCAAACATCCACTGATGATACACAGAAGCTTAGAAAATCTCTAATGAAAATCCTGACATAATGGAAGTGCCCACAAACCAGACAACACCAAATAAAACCAATGCCAAGAGCAACAACTCTGCATTGTTCTACTTTGAATCCTGCCAACCCCCTTTTCTAGCCATACTCTTGCTACTCATAGCGTATACTGTGGTCCTAATCATGGGCATTTTTGGAAACCTCTCTCTTATCATCATCATCTTTAAGAAACAAAGAGAAGCTCAAAATGTTACTAACATCCTGATAGCCAATCTGTCCCTCTCTGACATCCTGGTGTGTGTCATGTGCATCCCTTTTACAGTCATCTACACTCTTATGGACCACTGGGTATTTGGGAACACTATGTGTAAACTCACTTCCTATGTCCAAAGTGTCTCTGTCTCTGTGTCCATATTCTCCCTTGTATTGATTGCTATTGAACGATATCAGCTGATTGTGAACCCCCGTGGCTGGAAACCCAGGGCATCTCATGCCTATTGGGGCATCATCTTGATTTGGCTCATTTCTCTGACATTGTCTATCCCCTTATTCCTGTCCTACCACCTCACCAACGAGCCCTTTCATAATCTCTCTCTCCCTCCTGACATCTACAGCCACCACGTAGCCTGTGTGGAGATTTGGCCTTCTAAACTGAACCAACTCCTCTTTTCCACATCGTTGTTTATACTCCAGTATTTTGTCCCTCTGGGTTTCATTCTTATCTGCTACCTGAAGATTGTTATCTGCCTCCGAAAAAGAACTAGGCAGGTGGACAGGAGGAGGGAAAGTAAGAGCCGTCTCAATGAGAACAAGAGGGTAAACGTGATGTTGATTTCCATCGTAGTGACTTTTGGAGCCTGCTGGCTGCCCTTGAACATCTTCAATGTCATCTTTGATTGGTATCATGAGATGCTGATGAGCTGCCACCACGACCTGGTATTTGTAGTTTGCCACTTGGTTGCTATGGTTTCTACATGCATAAACCCTCTCTTTTACGGATTTCTCAACAAAAATTTCCAGAAGGATCTAATGATGTTTATTCACCCCTGTTGGTGTGTTAAACCTCAGGAAAGATATGAAAATATTGCCATGTCCACTATGCACACAGATGAATCCAAGGGATCATTAAAAGTGGCTCACATACCAACGGGCATATAGAAACTAGTAAGCAAAATCAAAGCCCTTCTAGTATGAAAGATGGAGAAGGAATAGTATGGAATAGGACAAGGTGCAGAGGAAGTCAGAGTTAAACACAGTTTAACTTCGAGCCCAGTTTTGCTTTAAGTTCAACATGTCTCTTCCATTTAGCCATAAAACACACAGGGATTTATCCCTACCCTTTCTTTTATTTCCTTTTGGAAGAACAATAGCTCAAACAACCTAGCCATCATTACTGAGGTAGAAAACAAAAATGAGAAAGCATACAAGAGCAGCAGAGATGTCTGGGGTACAAAATTCATGTTTATTCTGTGGAATAGCCACAAAGTTATTAGTTATGCTACGGGCAGGAAAAACCCATGCTATACCTCCTTTGCATCAAAGAAATTCAAATTTCACATGTGAAACTATAGCTTTCAACCACGTAACTATTCAATTAATTAGATAAATCAGAAAGCATAGTACCATAAATTATTAGTTAATTATATCTGGATTGTAATTGAAAGCTTGTTTTAACATTTATACTGAACATTATAGTTACAATTAATTTCCCTGTCTGAATCAGATTCTGAAGTTGTAATAACACTCCATTTCTTTTGCTAACAATGCTATTAAGACCAGAAAAACTAGTCATAGATTCAATAACACTCCAGTTATGACAGAGATCATTTTAACTAATGAGTGTTCTGTATCTATAGAGATTTCATTATAAAACGGCTTTTTATCCTGATGTCTTTATGTAAATTACGTAGGGGCTCATTATAACTTTGTAAACTGGCAGATTATTATCAACAGTGGCATTATAATTAACTCCAGCATTCCAGAAAATTTTCATCTATCTGATTGCTTAAACATTATTCAAGAATATTCACTAAATAAGACCATCAGCTAGATTATTTACAAGATAATTGACCTTTAGTTTGAATATCTGTTAGCTCAGAGACTTCTACTAATTCACACAAGCTTTACCATTTCCTTAGTTAAACCTCCCTGATACTTATTAAATTTGACTGTGTGCCATATTCAAATGTAAGCATGTCTTCTTTTGAATAAATATTCTCTTAATACCTGTGTATTTCCCTTCTTGGAATTCTATCATGGTCTTCTCCCTTCCTCCTTCCTTTCATTCATTTCCAGTTCCCATCAGCACTTCTATTCTCTGCCATTTGGGAGTGAATGAACCCTGGAAGTGCTACAAGGCACCCACAGGAAGTAAAATGTTATGGACTCAGTGTCAGTGTGGATTGGTGCTTAGAATACTGAAGGCACGAGACTCTGACAACTTCGCCCATCAACAGCTGGGTCTCTCCTCGCCCATTCTATCTCTCCTCATTTTGTTCTGCAATTTAATATTCGATGTCATCACTTCTTAGTAAAGAAATTCCAAGTCTAGTTTCATTGTAACCCAACACTACTCAAATTACTAAAAGCAGGGACTACCCCAAACAAACACTAACGTCGTTCCCTTGCCCAAACTCCTGTACTGTCTTCTCAACCTGGACTCCCCCTGCTTCCATTAGGAAGAGTAGTTTTTCATCTGCTTCTTTTACATTTTCTTTTAAATGTCCCATAAACTTTCATAAAACAGAAGTCACTAATGCTGTAACTGTTTATGACTGTCTGGGGTTTGTTTTTTTAATATTGAAAAGGAGCAAAGGAAAAGAAAGCTTGGGAGACAAAGAGTTCACCTTGTAATCAAGTTGTTCTCTAACTCGTGGCAATAGATATGCTTCAGTTTTGTCCTGAGCTACCACACCAAGCTCAAATTTAAATTTTTATTTAAATTTTAATGTTTAAATTAAAATTAATAATTAAATTTAATTATTAATCTTAATAATTTGACTTTATAATTAAGTTATATAATTATTTATTATATAATTATTATAATGTATAATATCATTTAATAATTTAATTTTATAATTTTAATTTTTTCTTTTTTTTATTCGATACATTTTTTTATTTACATTTCAAATGATTTCCCTTTTTCTGGCATCCCACTCCCCGAAAGTCCCATAAGCCCTTTTCCCTCCCCTTACTCCCCCATCCACCCCTTCCCACTTCCCTGCTCTAGTATTGCCCTATACTGCTGCACTGAGTCTTTCCATAACCAGGGGCCACTCCTCCATTCTTCTTGGACATCATTTGATGTGTGGATTATGTTTTGGGTATTCCAGTTTTCTAAGTTAATATCCACTTATCAGTGAGAGCATACCATTATTGATTTTTTGAGACTGGGTTACCTCACTTAGTATGATGTTCTCCAGCTCCATCCATTTGCCTAAGAATTTCATGAATTCATTGTTTCTAATGGCTAAATAGTACTCTATTGTATATATATACCACATTTTTTGTATCCATTCCTCAGTTGAGGGATACCTGGGTTCTTTCCAGCTTCTGGCTATTATAAATAAGGCCGCTATGAAAATAGTGGAGCAAGTATCCTTATTACATGCTGGGGAATGCTCTGGGTATATGCCCAGGAGTGGTATAGCAGGATCCTCCGGAAGTGATGTGCCCAGTTTTCTGAAGAACCTCCAGACTGATTTCCAGAGTGGTTGTACCAATTTGCAACCCCACCAGCAGTGGAGGACTGTTCCTCTTTCTCCACATCCTCCCCAACACCTGCTGTCTCCTGAGTTTTTAATCTTAGCCATTCTGACTGGTGTAAGGTGAAATCTCAGGGTTGTTTTGATTTGCATTTCCCTAATGACTAATGATGTTGAGCATTTTTTAAGATGCTTCTCAGCCATCCGAAGTTCTTCGGGTGAGAATTCTTTGTTTAGCTCTGTACCCCATTTTTTAATAGGGCTATTTGGTTCTCTGGAGTCTAACTTCTTGAGTTCTTTGTATATATTGGATATTAGCCCTCTGATGGAGGTAGGGTTGGTGAAGATATTTTCCCAATTTGTTGGTTGCCAATTTGTCCTTTTGATGGTGTCGTTTGCCATACAGAAACTTTGTAATTTTATGAGGTGCCATTTGTCAATTCTTGATCTTGAGCATAAGCTATTGGTGTTCTGTTCAGGACCTTTCCCCCTGTACTGATGTCCTCAAGGGTCTTCCCCAGTTTCTTTTCTATTAGCTTCAGAGTGTCTGGCTTTATGTGGAGGTCCTTGATCCATTTGGACTTGAGCTTAGTACAAGGAGATAAGGATGGATCAATTCGCATTCTTCTGCATACTGACCTCCAGTTGAACCAGCACCATTTGTTGAAAAGGCTATCTTTTTTCTACTGGGTGTTTTCATTCCCTTTGTTGAGGATCAAGTGGCCATAGGTGTGTGGGTTCATTTCTGGATCTTCAATCCTATTCCATTGATCTGCCTGCCTGTCACTGTACCCATACCATGCAGTTTTAATTAATAATTAAATTTAATTATTAATCTTAATAATTTAACTTTATAATTATGTTATTATATATTTATATTTTATATATTGTATAATTATTATATTGTATAATACAATTTAATAATTTAAAATTATAACTTAAATTTTAATTTTATAATTTTATTTTTATAATTTTAATTTTATTTTAATTTAAATTTTTTTAATTTTTCAAAGGGCTTTCCATTAAGACAGCTAGAGAAGAACCATCTGAGAGCTAGACTAGGGTCTCCTAGGTTCACACTGGCTCAGGTAGGCCCTGATTGTCTGGGTGTATGTAAAAGAGGCTAATAATAAGAATCAATCAGGAGAGCTCCCAAGTTTTGGCAAGAAAAGCAGAAAGGCTGTCAAAACCTGAGAGTCCTGCTCTGATCTTTCCTTTCTCATGACCATGGAATGAGGTGTAAGAGAAAGTTCTGAATTGTCCTGTTAGTTCCTAGCTTGGATTAGCGCCAGGCCAAAGGAGCCAGTTCGTGACAACTAGAAATCTGAGCTTGTAGCTGAGAAGCTCTACTCAACCTCTGTACATTGTTGTGGGCTGTCCCAGTTGCTATGGAGACAGTTTGATGGTTTGGTATTTCTCTTCCTGTCAGTGTAGCCACTGAGAAGTGGGTACCAGGCTGAGATTAAGGACTGTGCCATGAGACCTGGTTCTGACATACTGACCTAATTTCATTGGAAATACAGGCCCAGAGTTACATTGTTGGATCATAGTGTACTCTTACTATTAATTTTTTAGAGGAACTTGTACACTGTTGTCTATAACGGCTGTATTCACTTATAAGATTAGCCAAGAATTTTTAGCCAGACTAAAAGCTGTTTATGAGAAAATTCAGACTAAGTAAATACACAGTTAATACCAAGGGTGGAGTTAATTTTCACTTATCCACAAGTAAGGATATTACAGACGAGACAAAAACAAGTGTTTCAGAATCACTTTATACTATGTGAGGGGAAACTCAATGCCTTCCCAAGAGACTACAAATTTTTTTTTCAATTCTAGATGTTGAATACTTCTTTTTTGAGTTCTTAATTAGTGTGGTCCCACACATACCATAAACACTATAGGCTATTGACATTGTTCTTGGTTCCCCTCTAGAACTTGATGGTTTAGAACCCATTGCTGAAGACACTACATACTGAAGTCATGGCATACTCTGTCCATCAATCTGGAATGGACCTAAAAGCTTTATTCCTATTGGCTATCATTCACAAGGCTTGCAGGTGCTGCACCAAGAACTATGGAAGAAAAGCAATCAACAGTCATACCCAGCTGTGCACCCTATAGGCTATTATATCCACTGGCTTGACAAGATATGCTCATTAGTATAATGACACAAATGTTTGGGGAGTAACCAACCATTTTCTAATGAGATTTAATACCTGATCCATAAGGTGGAACTACTAACTGGGTCAAGAAACTGTGGCTAGCTACAACCTAATAGTGTTATTCTGATACATGATACATGAGCATAGTAATAAATTATTCCCTAATTATTTGACCTTATACACATATGTTAGTGCATCTCTCAACCACCCATCAGAGATGCTTTTTACAATAGATGACAATCAAGACCCTCAACTGTTCACTGTACAGAGAATAAGAGAACATGGGGGTGATCATTTCCAGATTGAATACCTATACTATAACCCTTCTCCTCAAAACTTAGAGTTCATCACAGAGGAGGGAGAAGAAAGGTTGTTAAGCTAAAGGTATTGGATCTCAAAGGCATAAAATTATTTGCTAGACATGAAAGCATCACTAAGCACATGAACTCACAGCCATGGTAACTGTATGCATAAGACCCGAACAAGAGCAAGACAGCCAAAGTTACAGCAAGAGCAGAAGAGGGAATCGTTAATTCTCACCCTTTTCTGAGGAGCTATTGGCAACTGTTGGCCGCCAGTTTCCTTCAGGGGTTATGATCCCTAAGAGGCTCTCATGTTCTAGTGGATTGTTCTACATCTTTGAATATACAAACAGCACTGCACAAATTTAGTGGTCTTTTAGGGGATATCACATGAATTTGGGTAGAAAAAGTGGGGTGATACAGTGAAGGGAGAAGCTGGCTTTGTTCAAAACATATTACATGAGTATATGAAATTATCAAAAAAGAATGAGGAGGAGAAAGAGGGGGGGAGGAGAAAAAGAGAAATCACACATACAAGAAAAGAAAAAGAGAAAGATAGTGGCCATGCAGGATATACATGGATTTTTTTCAAAGTTCTTGCAGTCACGGATGAATTTCAGTTACATCTCCTGTGTCTCCCAGAGTAGAAAGAAGCTCAGTAAACATTTGCTGAATATTGTGTAGTTTAATTTTTACGTTTACATCTTTATTAAAGTATATTTAAGTATTTAAAACAGCACATACATACACTATATAATTTATTGAGCTTGGATGTGCATCTCTGTCCACAAAGCCATTGCTATAATTGAAATAATTACCATATCCAATGCTTCCAAAGTTTCCCCATGTCTCTATTAATGCTTTCCTTCTGTCCTTTTCTATCTTCAACAATCATTGATTTGTCCTTCCACAGTCCACTAGTTTGGATTCTTTATAGTTTAGAAGAATATAAGGAAGCAACCATGATCATGTAGGAAAAACCTTTGCAAAGTTTTGCGATTCCTCCAACACGGAACTTCCTGCATGAAGATCTAACGTCACAATATAATTTACCTGTTAATGGCAATCAGGCTATATATGATTTGGGGTTACTAAACACAAAGCTTCTATAAATGCACATATATAGATTCTTGTGTAGCATTTTTTTTATTTCTGTTAAGTGACTATCCAGAAGGGGAATGGGTGAGTCTTATGGTTGATGATCTCTATGTCTGTTTGACATGTATGTTGTTTTGTTTTGTCTGGTCTTGTTTGGCCTGAGATGACCTATGCCTTGCAGATACGGTCACACTTAATTCCCACAACATTCTATAGTGGGACAAAAATACCAAAAGCTAATACAAAGTTGGTTTTCATGTCATGCAAGGCTCTAGTTAATGATTTGACCTTCATATTTATAAAACTGTGTGACAAAACTGTTGAGGGTCCAGAAATTGCCTCATAAACCATACAAACATGAATCTCAGTCAGACATGGATAGTTTATTACACATATACTCCAAAACTGGTCAACCAGAGCCATGGTCCAAATTCCACAAACATCTGTGACAAGTTATTTTACCAATCAGGATTTAGGAATAGGGGAATTTCCTTAGGAAGTGTATTTGTTGTACATTTATGTTGCTCCCGTTTGTTGTGGTATGCACTGTGGCAGCGGTCTTGCCTTGTCTAATATTTATGTCCTAACTTGTCTACTAGTATGGGACTTGCCTAACATTCATGTCTTAACTTGAATGTCAGTTACCAAGGTACATGTCTCTTCTGCCATGTAAGACGTCATTTTCCAGGGAGGTCTTGGGAACTTAAACTTTACTGGACCACTACTCAAAATGGAAGTCTTATTCCAAATAGTTTCTTATATTGGTTCAAGTGTCTCTCCTATGTTGTGGCCTATCCCAAGGGCAGCTTGTACCTTAAAACCTTATACACAGATGCTGTTGGGTGGTTGGTTTGGGTCCAAGCTTATTGTGTGTAACTATACAAACAGTATAATGTTCTAATGACTTCTATCATGATTAGTTTCCAAGGGTACAGAACATAACAGACTATGCAATCTATTTTGGCATTACGAAGTTTCCTGATAACAGCAGAAACATATGGGAACGTTTCCTTATAATGGCAGGCTAGCCAATGTTACCCAGGCCTTAACATTTTACCTAGGCCTTAACATTTCAAGTAGGCCTTAATATTTCACCTAGACGTTAACAATAACACCTTTTATTTATTATTACTGTCGTTATACAGGCAGTATAAGTGAGGTTCAGAAAGGCTAACTAACTTGTCAAAGATTGCCTGCTTCAAGGATGAATTTTATCATCATTACATAAACCAGACAATTAAACCTATGAAAGATGAATATAAGGAAGTAAGTGGGCCTGACTTTAAGCCAGCATCTGTTGGATTCTGAAGTCTATGTTCATTTATTTGAGTCCTATTCAATCTTGGTATGAATTGTCAATAGCAAATATTCACAGTCGCTTCCTTCATTTTTACCCCCTTTTGTATTCTGACAATGGCTTTATGTGAACAGGTGCCTCCGAAGGGAAAGCATCGGGAAGGAGAGGAAGCGTGGAGGTCTGAAGCAGCACACACTTTCCTGGGGCAGCAGCTATTGCCTTCCCACTGCAATAGTCAAATTTAGTGCTTACTTGCTTTTCAGACACATAGTAGTTCCTTACCTAGGGAAATGACCCTTCTGCTCTAACCAGTGGTTATGATAGAGACATCTCCCATCACAGTCCTCAAAATCCTCTCCAGTGAAAGAATCAAAACTACCTCAACATACCCTCTCCTAAACTACTTTAAAAGCATAATTTAAATGAGCAGTTCCTCAAGAATCTGGTTAGAATTTTGGTTAGTTGGTTAGTTAGTTGATTAGTTAGTTAGTTAGTTAGTTGGTTTAAAGATAAATATCACTGTGTATCCTGAGCTGGCCTAGTACTCACTATGTAGCCCAAGCAGGCCTAGAACGTGGAGTTGCAGTCTCAGCCTTCACGGTGGTTATGTGCTACCATGCCCAGGGAAGCACTAACTATTGAGTGAACTGATTACTTAATCTTGGAAGAATTAATTCTCTTATTTGTACATTTTAATAGTAGAGAAAGTATTCTGAGTCAGGGTAGAGAAAGTATTCTGAGTCTGCGTAGAGAATATGGGTTTTTTTTAAGAAATAAGTCCTTTTCCAATGCCTCTGCTTTCTAGCCACCACTAAAGACAAGAGCAAAGGTGAGACTCTGCTGCCACCTGGTGACAGAATTGAGAAGCACTGAGGGGACCATAACTAAAGGGCACTGTAGGAATCAAACTCAGCCTTTCTACTACTTTTGCACTGAGCTCCGTAACACACAGCACACTCCTAACTTTATTCTTTCATTTTCCTCTCTTAACAATTCTAAGTTGTAGAAGAAACCAAAGCTCAGAAAGGCTACTGTGAACAAAAGTTCTCTGAAAATAGCTGTACCTTCCACCAAAGGTAAGGCTGGTTAACTGGTTAGCACCTCAATGACTGTAGAAACTTTGGAACGTTACAAGTCCAGAGCCAAATTATCTTGCATCACCTCAAGCCCTCTTAATAGACATATATTACCATCCTTCGTGTGTGAGCTAACATCTTCATGACCATTAGGTAAATTCTTTAAAATGTGCAGACACCTACCCCCCACACACCAATCACATAGCTAAAAATATCATCAGAGAATATACAAGGCTAATAGCAGAGATTCCCTACTTTACTTTAATCTACTGTCTCAGTTACAATTTCTATTGATGTGATAAAAACACCATGAACAAAAGCAACCCTTGGAGAGAAAAGGGGTGATTTCAGCTTACAGTTCCAAGACCTTGATCATGGTGACTATTTCACAGTGTGCATGTATATAAAAAATCATTAAGTTGTAGATACTTAAAAAATTAAGTCATTTAGTTAAGGGAAAGATAAAGTGTAAACACATGTGAGGTGTAAATTGGGTGTTCAGTGGCTGAGAAGAGAGTGAGGATCCCTCTGGTTTGGTGGTTAGGGGTCAGGTCTTGAAAGCAGATAAAGATGAATCCCTATGCATTTAGCATATAAATCTGCTCCAAGCCATGTCTTTACAGATCCTCCTCCAATTCCTTCTTGATCTCACCCTAGCACACTCTAAATATAAGTTTTTTCCAATAATTTAAATGATAGAATAAATTCTGAAATATGTTGACCTTGCTGCAAATCCAATCTCTGATAATTTAGACAACATAGGAAAATTTGGACACACACACACACCAGTCTCAGTTACTAGACCTATAAGGAGGCCTTATATACACACTCATTTAGAACCCATGAGATTTCTCAGTGATTAGAGGTGACTGTCACCAAACCTAAAGACTTGAGTTCAGTTCCCTGGACCTACATGGTTAAGCTATAATTCCCATAAGATGTCCTGTGACCACACCAAAGGAAAATCAAAACACTCATTTTTGAGGTTTATGCATATGTGTGAATCAAGTGAAACCGGATGCACGGTTATACATATGTCTAAAAATACTGAAGGTAATCAAACAGCACCTTATCTTGCTAGCCTTGTGTTTCAAGCACTCCCCACTTACCTGCCATCTCCTTCACCTCCTCATTGTGTTCTGCTTCTAAATTTCTGTCTATTCCACTGCCAAATCCATCACTTAGCAGTATTACTTCTGTTCATATGCCCCATGCTGCCCTGTGTGGTAGCAGTTTGTATTTCTCTGTAAGTCTCTTTCTGCTCTGCTCTGCTGTGTTACAGGCAAAGCAAGAGCTACATCTTGTTCATTCTGCCCTAAGACTTAGCACAGAATGATTTGAAGTACCAATGGAGAAGTGGTTGGTGAAGGAATAAAACTGTAACTGGGCTTTGGGAGGGAGGAGGAATGAGAATTACAACATGTTTTTTAAATGCCTTTTTAGCATAAATGCTAACCTGGTAATAATGTCCATTAATCCATTAACTCCTATAGAAGTCATTGAAAAGAATTCGCCTTTAGGGTGAATTGAGTTACGAGGCTACAGTAAGTTATACTGTTGGGAGCTGGGAGTAGATATGCATATGAACAGGAGCCTAGAGCTCTGAGGCAGCTCAGAAATTAATATAGGACTTCCTCCAGCAGCCAGGGTCATGTTGAACATATTTGGCATGTTAGGGAAGGTATTCACTTTAAGAATGGTCACTAGGGGGCTGGAAGGATTGATAGCTCAGATGCCAAAAGCAGTGGTTGCTCTCCCAGAGGACCCAGTTTCCATTCTAAACACCTACATGGCAGCTCACAACCGTCTGTGACTTCTATTCCTGGCGATCCAGTGCCCTCTTCCAGTCTCCATGGGTACTGCCCACAAATGGTGCAGACATACGTGCAGACAAATCACTCAAACACATAAAATAAAAAACAATGGATATTTTATTAAAAGAATATGGACAATGCTTTAAGGCCAAGCAGAAGAGAAAAACAGAAAAAAAGAAATCCAAAATCTTCAAGGGTACTTTTAAAGTAAAAACAACACAACACATTGTATTCAAGTGCACAAGAAAGTTAAAGGCGTTGGTGTAGGAACAAAGACTTCATCTCTGCTCAGTATGAGAATATACTCATTATCTGCAGAGTTGTTCGATGCAATACAAAAGACACTTTCAGGTCCTGGAAAGACAATGAAAACTTTTCCAGCCATTAGTTTTCCAAATGCTTCCCTTTCTCAACCCCAGTGACACATCTGACAAATGATGTGATGTTGCCCCATAGCCTACTGATATGCCATTCTTTTGTCCCCAGTCTTCATTCTCTGTGCTTTATACTGGGTAGTTTTGGTTATTACATCTTCAAATGTACTATCCTTTTCTTTTTTCTTTTCTTTTTTTTCTTTTCTTTTTTTTTTTTTTTTTTTTTTTTTTTTTTTTTTTTGGTTTTTTGGTTTTTTGATTTTTGCATTTGGTTTTTTCACGACAGGGTTTCTCTGTATAGCCCTGGCTATCCCAGAACTCACTCTGTAGACAAGGTTGGCCCTGACTCTGCCTCCCAGAGTTCTAGGATTATAGGCGTGCACCACCACCACCTGGCTCCTTTTACTGTTTCTAATCTGCTGTTTATCCCACCCAAATGTGTTTCATTTACTATACATTCAACTCTAAAATTTTGGCTTAAGTTTTTGTATACCTTCCATCTTTTTTCTTGTTAAGCTCATATTCTGTTTTGCCTCTTTGAAAACATGTTTCTATTTGTTGTGGTAAAGCTTTTTCCTCATAACTATAATGTGTGTTAGTCCTTAATTCTGTCTCTATGAATTCTATTCATTCTATTCATGCTGTGAGTTATATGGTCCTACTTCTTTGAACTTTCCAAACTCTTCACTGGGTGCCAGACTTTGTATCATCTTCCTTCCTATAAGGACAATAAACTAGTGATGCTTGCTGTCCTAGGTATAAAAACATTGTTCTTATAAGTTTTCTTGGGTTTTTTAGTTGTATAAGGTGAGGTAGTAAATTCTGTTTCTAATACTCCATAGCTAGCAATAGAAGGTCCTGCATACTCATCTGAGTTTATGCCTAGCCATTGCATAACATTGATTGCTATCACAAAATGACACCACATGCCCACTAGTGGGAAAACATTATATTGCATGTGAAACAATCCTGAAAAGGAAAACAATCTCTGTTCTAGACTGTTCCACCTGGGGATCCATCCCACATACAGTCACCAAACCCTGACACTGTCGTGGATGACAAGAAATTCTTGCTGACAGGAGCCTGATATGGCTGTCTCCTGAGAGGCCAATGAATACAGAGGCAGATGCTCATAGCCAACTATTCAACTGAGTGTGGTGTTCCCAATGGAAGAGTTTTTAAAAAGGACTAAAGGAGGCAAAGAGATTTGCAACCTCACAGGAGGAACAACAATATCAACCAACCAGACACCCCCCCCCCCCCCCCGCCGCCAGAGCTCTCAGGGACTAAGCCATCGACCAAGGGATACACATGGCTTCAGCTGCATATGTAACAGAGGATTGTCTTGTCAGGCATCAGGGGGAGGAGAGATCCTTGGTCCTATGAAGGCTCAACAATTGCCCCAGTGTAGGGGAATCAAGGTCAGGGAAGGGAGAGGGGGAGGAACACCCTCATAGAAGTAGGGGGAAGGAGGATGGGATAGGAGCTATGGGGGTGGGGGACTGGGAAAGGGGATAACATTTGAAATATAAATAAAGAATATATCCAATAAAAAGAAGAAAGGAAGAGAAGAGAAGAGAAGAGAAGAGAAGAGAAGAGAAGAGAAGAGAAGAGAAGAGAAGAGAGGAGAGGAGAGGAGAGGAGAGGAGAGGAGAGGAGAGGAGAGGAGAGGAAAGAAGAGGAAAGGAAAGTAAAGGAAAAAAGGAAAAAAGGAAAAAAAGAACAGAAATTCAAACTTGGAACTGGTCCATTAACTAAACACAGTGGTCAACATACAGAATTATCTCATATTGTGCCACAAGATGCAATGAACAGTATTAGTACTGCAGTAAACTCCATGTAATAAACAATTAGTTTCTGTGTGCTTGTGGCACATGCCCTTAGTTCCAGAAATTAGGAGGCAGAGGCAGGTGGATCTCTGAGTTTGAGGCCAGCCTGGTCTACAGAGTGAGTTTCAGGACAACCAGGACTACACAGAGAAACCCTGTCTTGAAAAACCATTAAAAAATTAAAAAGATATAAAAATACACAGTTTCCTCAATAATTAAATTATAAGCAAACAAAATGACAGGAAAAAAGACTATGGATTAAAAGAGACTCTTTTTGAGATATGAACATCTGTTCAAATGTGTGGACCATCTCTGGATCCTGACTCAAACAAAATACAAGGCAAAATTATGAGATGGAGATTTCAACTCAGATTTTATAGTTGACTCTATTAAGAAGTTATCCTGTTTAGGTGAGAGATCAGCATTATTTTTATTATTATATTTTTCTGTTATTATATTTATCCTAGAGAAATATATGAATATAGGTTAAATAAGACAATGTTTACTATTTGCTTCAAAATAATATATTGAGAGAAAAATGTAGAAAAACAAATGATATAAATTGGCCATGAATATGCAATTGAGAAACCAGTGTATACCTAAAACTACAGATATTTAAACCTGAAATTTTCTGTTGTAACAATTTTTTAAAGAGTAATAAAACTTAGACATGAATTCTCAGTCTGGCTCTGACACTCCTCTACTCCCAGTCTATGAAATAATTACCTCTTCCTTGGCCTCAGATTTCTCTATAAAATATGAAATATCAAACACATTCTAACACCCTCCCCAATACATGATATTCACTTATGAGCTGTATAACATAGGAAAGTTAACTAAGTTTGTCTAGTTTTAGAGTTTGTTTGTGTCATCCGAGCTGGTCTCAGACTCATGATCTTCCTCCTGAGTGGTAGGGATTACAGGTGCCCAGGACAACAGCTTCATTTTCATTATCTAAAAAAGGAGATGAAATTGGTGTTAATCTTAAGATTGTAGTGTTTGTCAAATTAGTTGTATATTTAAAGTTCCAACATGGTGTGCTGCAGGAAGGGCTCAATAAACATTTCTATCACCATTATTCCTATCTCCAGCTGCATCTAAGAAATGCCAGTAGATAGATTCTGTGTATGTGCTGGAATCAAAAGGCTTCTACAGTGTAAGATGTTGTCTCACGTCCTTTTCTACTACATTCATTCTTTTTGTTACTGTTTTCCAAAAAAAGCAAGAAAATCTGAAACTTCCCCTCCAAAATTCTATGGGCAAACATTCCTGACAGCACAAGCAGACAAGAAAAGGCTTGGCTCCCCTTCCCAGAGAGAGTCACCGCCTCCATGGGTTGGAAAAACAGTCATCGCTGCTTGGGTCACTTTCAGAGTATAGTATGCAGCTGCTCTCCTGGAATGCCACACATCCTGAGGTTGCTCCCAAGGGCTAAAAACAGCTCAGCCAAGTCTGTTCTTTTCCAAGGTGGCCTCATGGCAAATAAAATGGGCCCTCTGTATGTAGCTCTGTTTAGAGCAAGAGTTAGCTTTCTCACTGGACCTTGTGACCTGCACTCTTTTGGGGCAATGTAAAGATGTGTTTGAAGTGTATCAAAGTACTCTGGGATGATTGCTTTAACCAGGAGTGGGAGGGGGACTTTGGCTTTGGTTTTTTCTGTGTTTGGCATCTACCCAGGGCTTTACAAATACTACACTTTTAGCCCCTCCTCCTCCCTTTTTGAGACAGGGCTTCTGTACATGTTAGGCTAGCTTGAGGTCATTATGTAGCCTAAGCTGGCCTTGAACCCTAACACTCAGCTTGAACCCTATGTGTGCTAGAATTATACCTCTTCACCCTAAAGCCCCACATGCTTTTAACTTTTATTTTTATTGTTCTCATTGCCAGCTGGATGCTGCATGGGAAACTTGCCCAAATCATGCCGCCCTGATCCTCACACTTCGTTGTCTTTTATGCACAAAACCTACACACTTCAGTTAACAAGAGCAGTTAGCAAGAAGCAGAAGTACAGAAGCCAAAAAAGCAAGGTTAGCTTATTTAGGGACTTGCCTAAATCCTGGAAGAATCAGGTTGATGTATTAGGTATTTCTTCCTGGTTTGACAGATACTGTGGCCTACGGGTTGGGTTTTGAAAACAAATGGTGCTTCCAACACGGCATCAATTGGTTATTGATTTTTGATAATTGATAATTGGTTATTTAATTTTCCAGTCTCCTTTTCTTTGTTTTCAATAAGCACATTGGCCCTTCTCTAGCCTCTTCCTCTCCAGGTGTCTCTAGGTTCACCTTCTGAGATCTCTTATCAGTATCCCTGGACACTATCATTATTGCTCTGGTCAATCTTGTGTTCCAGTTTTCAACTACAGAGTCATAGTTGTTGTAAACCTTTTGAGAAATATCCAATATTTGGGATCTATTCAAGCCCTACTGTCATCTGAAATGTCATTTTAATATCTGAAGCTGAGTGAAGAACAAAAGCAATATTAGTTGCTTTTGGTTTTCTGGAACATCTGGGTCTATGATAGTTAAATTCCCAGTAAACCCCAGTGGGAGATTACTGAGGATCATGGATGACCTCATTAGCCTTAGACAGATTGGTAAGTTTTCTAGCACCTGCCTTCAATCCTCCTAATAAAAACCCTGGTGAAAACTGTTCAGGCGTTAGAGTCTAGTCAGGTGAGATAGAGGAGAAAATCAGATGATTCAGGCTGCACAGTGTGGCAGTGATTCCCCAGTTAAGCCTAAGGGCAGCTTTCCTACTCTCAAGCAGGCCCTGTCAACTTCCTGGCTCTGAAGAGAGGGCTTTCAGGAGCTGTGGAAAATCATCTCAGGTCCACCAGTGGGTTGGAAAAGCATTTTCAAGGAGGCTAATGAGAGCCTGATTTTTTTTTCAGAGAAAGGTAGGTTCAGTGTTTTCCAGTTATATAGACCACTGGTTCTAAAGGAGACATATATCATGAAAGGAGGAGAGGTGTCTTCTTTCATGACCTTTGTGTCTTGAGCCTGCTGAAAGTGCTCCCCTTAAAAGAAAAAAATGTGAGGTTGTCTATGCAGCAAAGAAATTTCTCCAGGAGTCCCCATAGCCAGAGCTACTCCATATGTTTGGAGGGGATGGGGGGACTCAAAATAGAGGAGACTACTTCGCTAAGCCCTAGCACAATGGAGAAAACTATTTCCCTTTCCCCAGCATACTCCATGCAGAAGCACATGAATGCAAGAAGATAGACAGCAAGAGAGTTCTTGTGGATGCAGAGAGGGACCAAACTGGGAAGGACTCAAGGCCATGATGAACAGAAGTGATTCTCCCACCCACTCTAAGGATGGGAAGAGACACAAGGAAGAACAATTCAGGGGAAGAGAAGCAAGGGGATGGGGGCCAGGGGCGGATGAGACCTCAAGCAAGAAAGCAGAGCCAAGAGCAAGCGTGCGTCAAAGGAAAGGGAAGAGCTTTACGGTGGTCAGTGGTTGTAGATGGTAATGGATGGTTGTAGAGGGGAGACAGGGCCCAAAATAGAAGACACTGCCTTCCATTCCCCCTGAGTATATCCAGAGGAGCTATTTTCCTCTTCCTAGGGGACCACGCTGGAGCATATGAAAAGGAAAATCAATTTCTTCAGGTCTATCCAAGAGAAAGAGTGAGGTTTGGGATACTCTGGGCAATCTGAACCGTCCAAGAGGACTTAGGTCTTCAACCAAAGGGCTCAGGTTTTAAAGCCTGGAGGACAATCTCACACCAGAGGAAGCGGCTTGTCATAATATCCTTCCTTGACTACAAAACCCATGGAAGTGTTTTAAAATGCACCTCAATGGTGTCTTGGGACATCCTACCCCCGCCCCCCATTTTAGATCTGTTTTTCCAACTAACAGAGATACAGAGACCCACAGTGAAGTAACGACATAAAACCAGGCATGACTACCACACAGATATGAACCAGGGGTCTAGTGATGTCTCGTGTGGATCCTTGGGCTGCATCCAGCCTTCTCTAACTGTGCTATGGTGAGAGTGCCATAAACAGTGAAACTATGAAGAGAGATCCAGACAACTTTCTGTACTTTACCATTTAGGGTAAAGGCATCAAGAGCCTCTGGGTCAACAGAGGCAGAGATGGAAGAAGTTTCTGAGACCCTGGAATATCTCAGAGTATACACCCCTTAGGAACCGTTCATTCCCCAAACACTATCATCCCAGAGGAGATCCAAGACCCCCAGTGTCCCAGCATTTCAATTCCTAGAAATTTCCCTGAGGCCAGCAGAATGTTATGAGTTAGATATACCAGAGAACACACCTAGAAACTCTTAAAGTCAAAAGGGAAGTCTTTATTGCAAGTTAGCAGTTACACCCAAATTATGCAGCCCTATTCCTCACAGTTCTTTGTTCTTTATGCAAAAGAACAGCATTCTGGTTGAGATACTTCTGTTAGCAAGAATAGTTAGAAAGCATAACTACAACACCAAAAGGCAAGATTAGCACATTTATGGACTTCCCTGGATCTGGAAGCATAGATTAAGTCTTTGATAGTTTGGGTTTTTTATTCTCATTTTGGCAGGTGTTGAGGCCTATATGCAGGGTTTTAATGTCAGAATGGTGCTCCAATAGCTAATAACAAGAATCGACAAATGGGACCTCATAAAACTACAAAGCTTCTGTAAGGCAAAGGACACTGTCGATAGGGCAAATCAGCAATGAACAAATTGGGAAAAGGTCTTTACTAACCCTCCATCTGATAGAGGGCTAATATCCAATATATAGAAAGAACTAAAGAAGTTAGTTTCCAGAGAGTCAAATAACTCTATTAAAAAGTGGGGTACAGAGCTAAACAGGGAATTCTCAACTGAGGAAACCCAAATGGCTCTAAAGCTCCTAAAGAAATGTTCAGCATCCTTAGTTATTAGGGAAATGAAAATCAAAACAACACTAAGATTGCACCTCACACCAGTCAGAATGGCTAAGATGAAAAACTCAGGGGACAGCAGATGCTGGAGAGGATGTGGGGGAAAAGGAAAGCGTCTCCATTGTTGGTGAGATTGCAAGCTGGTAAAACCACTCTGGAAATCAGTTTGGTGGTTCCTCAGAAAATTAGACACAGTACTACCTGAGAACCCAGAGATACCACTCCTGGGCATATACTCAGAAGATGCTCCTACATGTAATAAGAACACATGCTCCACTATGTTCATAGCTGCCTTATTTATAATAGCCAGAAGCTAGAAAGAACCCAGATGTCCTTCAACAGAGGAATGGATACAGAAACTGTGGTATATATACACAATGGAGTACTATTCAGCTATTAAAAACAATGAATTCATGAAATTCTTAGGCAAATGGATGGAACTAGAAAGTATCACCCTGATCGAAGTAACCCAATCACAAAAGAACACACATGGTATGCACTCACTAATAAGCGGATGTTAGCCCAAAAGCTCAAAATAAATAAGTTACAATTCACCCAGCATAGGAAGCTCAAGAAGAAGGAGGACTTAAGTGAGGGTGCTTTAGTTCCTCTGAGAAAGGGAACAAAATACTCACAGGAGGAATAAGGGAGAAAATGTGTGGAGCAGAGACTGAAGTAAAAGCCACCCAGAGACTGCCTTACCGGGGGATTCATCCTATTAACAGTCACCAAACCCCGACACTTTTATGGATGACAAGAAGTGCATACCAAAAGGAGCATGCCATGGTTATCTCTGGAGGTGCCCTGCCAGAGCCTTACAAATACAGAGGCAGATGATAGCAGCCAACCATTGGACTGGGTATGGGGTCCCCAATGGAGGAGCTGGAGGGTGGTCTGGAGGAGCTGAAGGGGTTTACAGCCCCATGGGAAGGACAATGATTTTGGCCACCCAGATGCCCCAGGACTACCAGGGATGAAACCATCAACCAAGGGGTACACATGGTTCTAGCCAAAAATGTGGCAGAGAAATACCTTGTTGGGCATCAGTGGGAGGAGTGGTCCTTGGTCAGGTAAAAGCTCAATAGATACCCCAACAAAGGGAAATCAAGGGTGGAGGGGGGAGTAAATTGGGTAGAGAGGGGCGGAAGGAGGGGGTTGGGAGTCTTTGGGGAGGGGAAAATCTGGAAAGTTTTTACCATTGGCAATGTAAATGAAGACGATATTCAATAAAAAAAAAATAAAAAAAGAAGCAAAGAAATGTTCAACAACAACAACAACAAAAAGAATGGTGCCTCCAACATGGATAACTTGTGAGAATGTCTCCATTAGGCCTTCAGAAGCCTGTTACACTAAGTATTTGGGACAGAGAGCAGTATCTATCCAGCAGACAAATGATTGTTGGATGTAAGGATTTCTTCACAGGGTGACAGTAATAAAAGAATAAAAGAGTACTGATAGGCAAAGAATGAACCATTTCAAACCTGTGTGTGTGAGTGTGTGTGTGTGTGTATGTGTGTGTGTGTGTGTGTGTTTGTGTGTATGTGTGTGTGTGTGTGTACACTGCACACATGCGAGCAGTCACTTGCACAAGCATAAGTGTGAGTGGATGGGTTTGGGTGTGAGTGTGGGTGTTTAATAACTGCAAACTCATTCACAACTTCCAAACTTCTCATGATAGGTCCTCAAATACATTGTAAAATACCAGTCCTTCTAAGCCTGAATTTATTCTAGTCTGTCTCTTCTCTCACCACCTCTCCTGCCCTCCTTCACTACAGACATGTGAGCTCCTGAATGTGCACAGACACACACACACACACACACACACATACACACTTCAAGTGTTTGCTCCATAACACTGTGAATTTAGCTTCAGGCACTTGTGCTTCAGTCTCTGTGCTGTGGTTAGTTGCTTGGATTTAATAATCTTTACCAGATTGAGAGCAAGATTATTTTTTAATTTCTTGGTTATACTAAATGGTGTTTTATTCTCACCAGATATCTGTAAGTATCCGGGGCAGTACCTGGATAAATCTAAAAATTGAGAAATATATAACACTAAACCCAGTTTAAAGCCTTGACTATGTGAGCCTGGACAACTGGTGTTTTCTTTTTAACATCTTCTTGCTATGGGAGTGGTGTTAACTTATTTTCTTTCAATGCACAACATCTTATACAAAACTAAAGAAAAAACACTGCCTGAAGCATGCACATATTGTTTGGGATTTTGTTGTTGTTGTTGTTGTTGTTGTTGTTGTTTGGTTTAGTTTTGGTTTTCTTCTTTTATGTTTTTAAATAGTATCTTACTAAGTATCCTTCCTTGGCCTAATACTGGCTATGTACCCTAGGATGGCTTACAGTTATAATCTGCCCCCTCAGCCTCTAGAGGGCTGAGATTAAGATTATAATGTGTGATCAGGCCAAGCATGGTGACAGTTGCCTTTAATCCCAACAGTCTAGAGCCAGAGACTGGCAGATCACTGAGTTCTATCGTGAAAGTGTGTGTGTGTGTGAGAGAGAGAGAGAGAGAGAGAGAGAGAGAGAGAGAGAACATACCATCAATATACATCAACATACAATCTTTAATCAAATAAAACTTTTAAGACTCCCAACATTAGTAAGAATAGTTTTAGATTTCTCTCAAATTCTGGGACCACCCAGGGACCTAAGCAAGTGTAAGAATCACCAGAGCTGGAGAGGATTCACCAAACCTTGATCTCCCAACACTGTCCATCCCAGACTGTTTCTTAGCAGAGCTGTAGACACAATGAGAGAACGGAAAAGCTATAAAAATATCAAGTGCTTCACATGTCTTGTCTTTAAAAGAAGGGGGACAAGATAGAAGTAGATTTCATGTCTTGAAGCTATTAGTGGGCTCTAGGACATCATGACCCAGTGGTAGAGTGGTTGCCTAGCACACACAGCCCTAACAAGACACAAATAGAGCAGGATGTTCTACGGCCCCCTTGTCAACTGGATGATTGCTCTGCTTTCCATTGAAGATGGTACAATTCCCCCCTTCCACTTTTTAAGCATTTCTTATTCTTTTATCCCCCCATTAAATAAGTTAAAATATACAGACCTGCTGGGCATTGTGGCACATTTCTATAGCCCTAGCACAGGGGAAACTGAGACAAAGGATATCAGAGACCCTGTTTCAGAAACACATAGCAAATAAACCAATGATTCCTGCACCATTCTTAGGACTAGTGTGCAAGTCTCTTGTGCCTTGTAGATGATATATTTTTAAACTCACTATGTATTTTTTATTAAAATATAATTACATCACTTTACTCCCTCCAACCCATTCATGCCTCCTTCTCAAATTGGTAACATTTTTGAATATATATATAATATACAGTATATATTATACATATATCACATACAAAATCTCTCTCTTCTCTCTCTCTCTCTATCGCTCTCTTTCTTTCTCTATCAGATCAGAAATCATTGCCAAAAAAAAAGACTGGAAAGTCTGTATGAGCCAGTTATAGTGGATGACTTTAAGGAAACATTTTCTGGGCATAGCAGGGTACTTGCACATATGAATTTACAGCAGCTAAGGCAATGTTCCAAGACCTGTACAAGCTCAATAGTTATTGTCTTATAGTATGTCTTACATATTATATGTACATTATATAGTAATATGTTATGTGCTGTGCATTATGTGTTATGTGTTATATGTTATATGTTGAGAATTGGTCTTTTGCTATATATTATAATGCTAAATACTACCCCAAAGCCTGGTTACCCTAGGGATGAGAGAATGTATACATATACAAGTGACCCCAAGTTATCCTTGATTGGTGAATAAAGATCCCTACAGCCTATAGTTAGGCAGAAGAGAATTAGGCTAGGTTTGGGTTTCCAGACTTAAGGTCTGAGGAGAAACCACCAGAAAGAGGAGGAAAAGGAGGAGGAGAAGAAGCAAAAGAAGAAGAGGGTCAGAGAAGAAGATACCATGGCAGTAGGTGAATCATGAAAATATGGCCATGAGAACTGGCCTGTTGGAGTTAAAACAAGGGAAGTCATATTTTGGTGTTATTGGTAGGGAAGTAAGCATAATAGCATAGAGTGTAGATACCTGCCCAGCTCTAGTGCTTTAAAGGCTTATTATAAATATAAAGGTTGTATGTGTTTTATCTGAGAACTGAATGATTGAAAATGGTGTAGAAACCACCAACTTAGAGTAAATAAATAAATACTAAACAGTTACATATCATATACTATATTACATATTAATTATAAGTATGTATTGAGAGAAAGGGGAAAGAGAAAGAGATACAACTACTGAGTCTGGTTTATGTTGTTTTCGTGTATAGGGTTTCAGAGCTGACTACTTTGTATTGAATAACCAATTAAGGGGCTCTTCCCTGAGAGAGACTAATTCCCCTTCTCTTCATCTGTCATTAGTTGCTGGTAGCTCTTTGTCTAGGATTGGGACACACACGAACACACACACACACAGACACACCTCAGGGATCATTGCCAAAGAGGAGATGGATTGTCATGTGAGCCAGAAATGACTATAAGGAAACATTACCTGGACACAGCTGGGCAGTCACACTTATGAATTCGCATCAGTTAAGCCAATGTTCATAAGAACTGTATGAGCTCAAGCTAGTCAAAATCCTAGCACAGTCAGGGGAGATGGGCAGGAAGTCCTGCCTCCAGCTGAGACACTATAGGTAGTTGCTAGAAGAAAGAAAGACAATTTTCTCAAAGGGTGAAGTCCTAGTGGATTGACTATGCTCTAGTAGAAGGCCACAATGTCAACAGCATTTAGTGGATTTAAACAAGAGGTTAGGGGGAACAAAGCTGGATAAGTAGGGGAGGGAGGGAGTTCAGCAGGAGCTGTGGCTAGGGTGAATAATGATCAAAACACATTACACGACATATTCAAATAATAATGAAAAATAAGAACAAATAAAATATAGAATTTTTTTTTTAATCAGCAAATGAATCTTACAAAAGAGAGCTCCAAGCAAGACTGGAAAGCATAAAGTAGACCATCCTATATCTGTTCTCACCATGCCGACATTTCACTCACTTCTTTCACAATGCTCACTTGGAGACAGTGAAAGACCCAGGCATTGACTGTGAAAACACCAAGTAAAAAATGTCCTGCAGGAAGTGAAGAAAACCTTTCTATTCTGTCTATGGAAGTATGATCTCTTTCGATAACAATCACTCTAATACATTTTAATATATAAAATATTTAATTAGATAAGCAAATCTCAAGATTAAAGATATGGTTAATAGCTCAACCAGTTTGAGAATGGCCCCCATAGGTTTATATATATTTGAATACTTGGTGTCTAGGTGATAGAACCGTTTTGAGAAGGATTAAGAGTTGTGGCCTTGGCTGGACAGTGGTGGAGCACGCCTTTAATCCCAGCACTTGGGAGGCAGAGGAGGCGCTTTTCTGAGTTCAAAGCCAGCCTG
This sequence comes from Apodemus sylvaticus, assembly GCF_947179515.1. Lineage (NCBI taxonomy): Eukaryota > Metazoa > Chordata > Mammalia > Rodentia > Muridae > Apodemus > Apodemus sylvaticus. The sequence goes on along the minus strand of NC_067484.1, from coordinate 53,897,802 downwards.
GTCTACAGAGCGAGTTCCAGGACAGCCAGGGTTACACAAAGAAACCCTGTCTCAAACAAACAAACAAACAAACAAAAGAGTTGTGGCCTTGTTTTAAGTGGTATGTACCTAGGGGAGAAGGGGGCATTTAGATTTCAAAAGCTCGACTCAGGCAGTCTCTTTCTCTTCCTCTAACTTACAAATAGACTTAAATCCTCATCTACTATTCGAGCAACATGCCTGTCTGCTACCATGCTTCCCACCTAATAACAGCCATGGACTCCCCCTCTAAAACTGCAACTCCAACTAAAAGCTTCTTTCTTCTATAAATTGCCTCCATCGTGGGGTCTTATCACAGCAACAGAATAGTAACTAAAACATTGCTCTTTTCAAGGACTTGAGTCTGGTTCCCAGATCCCATGTTGAGATGCTCACAATTGTCTATAATTCTGGCTCCAGATCTGATGTTCTGTTCTGGCTTCTGCAGGCACTTGCACACACACACACACACACACACACAGACTCACACATATACATAATTAAAGATAAAGTGTATTGTTAAAAATAAGAAAATTATATACTATTCATAATGCAATGTGCGTCATCAAAGATTTCTTTTTCAAAAACCAGCTTCCCTACAATATTCAAAATAAGATTCATTGTTCAAAATTCTGTGTGCGTACCAAGCACATGCAAAGCAGCTTTCTGAGTCATTGAAAAAATGCAAATCAAAACCAAAAATGGATATTTCTTTTCACTGCATGAATGTAATTGAGGAAACAAAGAATAAAAGTTGACAAAAATATGGAAAAATTACAGCCTTCATTCACTGTTGGTGAGGCTGTATAGCAGCCCAGCTTCTACGAAAGCCATCCGGCAGTTTCTCTAAAGTTAAAATAAGTTGTTCAAAAATAAAGCCAGAGATATAGGTTGGCGGCGGCGGCGGCGGTAGCAGTGGCTGCTCCAGCTGAAGGGCCATCAGCGGTGGAACCAAGGCGACTCAGGGTCCAGTTAGGCCCTGCGCCCACAACCACTGACCTTCGCTGACCAGCCAGGCGGCAAGCAACTGCGGTTCTGCGGAGCCTTTCGCTGCACGGAAGCCACTTCAGAACTCGGCTGCCTGCCAGTCAGGAGAGACTCACCGCCATCTTGATCCCGGGCTCCAGAGATCGGTCAGACTGAGGTACACAAACATAATCCTAGGCCCAACACCGCAGGGGTCTGAGCCAGACGGGCGTTGGCCTGCACCCAGGCCCTGGGCTGTTCGAGTGGCCATCGGGGCGCCAACCCAGCCAGGAGTTTTTTTTTTGCCCCGGCCGGCGCACGCGCCGCCATTTTGCCTACAGGAGCCAGTGTGCTCGGGAGGGCAGAGACTGCTAACAAGCGTAGCCTGAGGCTAACAAAACGGGGGTCTAGGCCCCAAAAGGCACAGGACTGACCCCAAGAACTGGGCGGCTTGGTGGGCCATCTGTGTGTCAACCCGCCCAGGAGGTTATTAGCACAACAGACTCTCCCGGTGCTTTCGGGGAGCGCGGACGCGCACACCCGCCATCCGGGTCACCTGGCGGACCCAAATAACAGACATAGCCCTAGGGGAACTTTGCTCGGACCTTGGCCTCCCAGGCGTTTGCCTGGACTCAGGGCCCGGTTGACAAGGCTAACCTAGTGTGCGCCAGCCCGGTTGGGGAAATCGGCTGCCCAGCGGAGTGAGCGGAGCCCAGGGGAGGTCACAGCAACATTCACCAACCCTGCATTCCCGGGATAAAGCCTACTTGATCATGGTGGATGATCGTTTTGATGTGTTCTTGGATTCGGTTGGCAAGAATTTTATTGAGTATTTTTGCATCGATGTTCATAAGGGAAACTGGTCTGAAGTTCTATTTCTTTGTTGGATCTTTTTGTGGCTTTGGTATCAGCGTAATTGTGGCTTCGTAGAAGGAATTGGGTAGTGTTCCTTCTGTTTCTATTTTGTGGAATAGTTTGAAGAGTATTGGTGTTAACTCTTCTTTGAAGGTCTGGTAGAATTCTGCACTGAAGCCATCTGGTCCTGTGCTTTTTTTCGTTGGAAGACTTTCTATGACTCCTTCCATTTCTTTAGGCATTATGGGACTGTTTAGATGGTCTAGTTGGTCCTGATTTAAATTTGGTATTTGGTATCTGTCAAGGAAATTGTCCATTTCCTCCAGATTCTCCAGTTGTGTTGAGTATAGGCTCTTGTAGTAGGATCTGATGATTTTTTGGATTTCCTCAGTTTCCGTTGTTATATCTCCCTTTTCATTTCTAAGTTTGTTAATTTGGATACTTTCTCTGTGCCCTTTGGTCAGTCTGGCTAAGGGTTTATCTATCTTGTTGATTTTCTCAAAGAACCAGCTCCTGGTTTTGTTGATTTTTTGTATGGTTCTCTTTGTTTCTACTTGATTGATTTCGGCCCTGAGTTTGATGATTTCCTGCCTTCTACTCCTCCTGGGCGAAATAGCTTCTTTTTGTTCTAGGGCTTTCAGGTGTGTCATTAGGCTGGTAATGTATGCTCTCTCCATTTTCTTTTTGGAGGCACTCAGGGCTATGAGTTTTCCTCTTAGCACTGCTTTCATTGTGTCCCATAGATTTGGGTATGTTGTGTTTTCATTTTCATTATGTTCTAAAAAGTCTTTAATTTCTTTCTTTATTTCTTCCTTGGCCAAGGTATCATTGAGTAGAGTATTGTTCAGTTTCCATGTGTATGTGGGTTTTCTGTTGTTTCTGTTGCTATTGAAGACCACTTTTACTCCATAGTAATCAGATAGGAGGCATGGGATTAGTTCTATCTTCTTATATTTGTTGAGGTCTGTCTTGTGACCAATTATATGGTCGATTTTGGAGAAGGTACCATGAGGTGCTGAGAAAAAGGTATATTCTTTTGTTTTAGGATAGAATGTTCTATATATATCTGTTAAATCTAATTGGTCCAAAGCTTCAATTAGTTTCATTGTGTCCCTGTTTAGTTTCTGTTTTCCTGATCCGTCCATTGAGGAAAGTGCAGTGTTGAAGTCACCCACAATTATTGTGTTAGGTGCAATGTGTGCTTTTAGTTTTAATAAAGTTTCTTTTACGAAAGAGGGTGCCCTTGCATTTGGGGCATAGATGTTCAGGATTGACAGTTCTTCTTTTTGTATTTTTCCTTTGACCAGCAAGAAGTGTCCCTCAGGGTCTCTTTTGATGACTTTGGGTTGAAAGTCAATTTTATCTGATATTAAACTGGCTACTCCAGCTTGTTTCCTGAGACCATTTGCTTGTAAAATTGTCTTCCAGCCTTTTACTCTGAGGTAGTGTTTGTCTTTGACCCTGAGGTGTGTTTCCTGTAAGCAGCAAAATGTAGGGTCCTGTTTACGTATCCAGTCAGTTAGTCTGTGTCTTTTTATTGGGGCATTGAGTCCATTGATGTTAAGAGATATTAAGGAATAGTGATTGTTACTTCCTATCATTTTTGACGTTATTTTTTAAATTTGAATGCTTAACTTCTTTTGGGTTTGATGAAAGGTTACTATCTTGCTTTTTCCAGGGTGAAGTTTCCCTCCTTGTATTGGTGTTGTCCTCCTATTATCCTTTTTAGGGCCGGGTTTGTGGATAGATATTGGGTAAACTTGGTTTTGTCATGAAATATCTTAGTTTCTCCATCTATGGTGATTGAGAGTTTTGCTGTATATAGTAGTTTTGGTTGGCATTTGTGTTCTCTTAGAGTCTGCATGAGATCTGCCCAGGACCTTCTAGCCTTCATAGTCTCAGGTGAAAAGTCTGCTGTGATTCTGATAGGTCTTCCTTTATATGTTACTTGGCCTTTTTCTCTTACTGCCTTTAGTATTCTTTCTTTGTTTAGAACATTTGGTGTTTTGATTATTATGTGACGGGAAGTATTTCTGTTCTGGTCCAGTCTGTTTGGAGTTCTGTAGGCTTCTTGTATATTCATGGGCATCTCTCTCTTTAGGTTAGGGAAGTTTTCTTCCATAATTTTATTGAAGATATTTGCTGGCCCTTTAAGTTGTAAATCTTCACTCTCATCTATGCCTATAATCCTTAGGTTTGGTCTTCTCATTGTGTCCTGGATTTCCTGGATATTTTGGGTTACAAGCTTTTTGCATTTTGCATTTTCTTTAACTGTTGAGTCCATGGTTTCTATGGAATCTTCAGCATCTGAGATTCTTTCTTCTATCTCTTGTATTCTGTTGTTGATATTTGCATCTCAGTCTCCTGATTTCTTCCCAAGGCTTTCTATCTCCAAAGTTGTCTCCCTTTGAGTTTTCTTAGTTGTTTCTACTTCTGATTTTAGATCCTGGATGGTTTTGCTTAGCTCCTTCACTTGCTTGTTTGTGCTTTCCTGTAATTCTTTAAGAGATTTTTGTGTTTCCTCTTTCATAACCTCAGCCTGTTGACCAAAGTTCTCCTGTATTTCTTTAAGTGTTTTTTGCATTTCCTCCTTGTTGGCTTTTGTATTCTCCTGGATTTCTTTCAATGATTTTTGTGTTTCCCTTGCAAGGGCTTCTAACTTTTGATCCATTTTCTCCTGAATTTCTTTAAGTATGTCCTTCATGTGTTCCTGTACCAGCATCATGACCAGTGATTTTAAATTCAAATCTTGTTTTACTGGTGTGATGGGGTATCCAGGACATGTTGGTAGAGGAGAATTGGGTTCAGATGTTGCCATATTGCCTTGATTTCTGTTAGTGACGTTCCTGCGTTTGCCTTTTGCCATCTAGTTCTCACTGGTGTTAGTTTGTCTTGTCAGTGCTGAACTCACCAGTGCAAGCTGCCCCTTCCCAGTTGGCCTCTGGTGCACAGCTTACCTCCTGAACTGCTTGTAGACAGGTTGCTGCTGCCCAGGCTGTTCAGATCCCAAAGCAGGCACCCGAAGGCTCCCGCTGGGGCCCGCTGGATTCACTGGAGCACACTGACTTCTCCCAGCTAGCCTCCCGGAAGCCCAGCTAGCCACTTGCAGGACTTGGAGATGTGGTGCTGCCACCCAGGCTGATCTGGATCCGGAAGCAGAGGGAGTAGAGCTGAGGGCTTCTGCCTGAGGCCTTGCCCCAGATTGTGTCTGTGGAGCAGATGGAGCCGGTGTGCACCCCCAGGGAGTGCCGATGGTGTATGCTGCTGTGATCTCCCCTGTGTTCCGCTCACTCCGCTGGGCAGCCGATCCGCCAACAGGGCTGTCGCACACAAGGTTAGCCTGGCCGCCCAGTCCCTGAGTCCAGGCAAAAGCCTGGGAGGCCAAGGTCCGAGCAAAGTTCCCCTAGGGCTATGACTGTTAATTGGGTCTGCCAGGTGACTAGGATGGCGGGCGTGCGCGCCCGCGCTCCCTGAAAGCGCCGGGAGAGTCTGCTGTGCTAACAATCCCCTGGGCGGGTTGACTCACAGATGGCCCACCAAGCCGCCCAGTCCTTGGGGTCAGTCCTGTGCCTTTTGGGGCCTAGACCCCCGCTTTGTTAGCCTCAGGCTATGCCTGTTACAGGTCTGCCCGCCAGAGCTCTCTGTCGTCCTGCAGGCAAAATGGCGGCGGCGGCGCGCGTGCAGGCCTGGGCAAAAAAAACCCTGGCTGGGTTGGCACCCCAATGGCCCCCCGACCAGCCCAGGGCCTGGGTGCAGGCCAACGCCCGTCGGGCTCAGACCACCACGGTGTTGGCCTCGGATTATGTTTGTGTACCTCAGTCTGTCCGATCCCCGGAGTCCGGAACCAAGATGGATGCACCTCTCCTGACTGGTGGCAGGCCGAGTTCTGAAGTGGCTTCCGTGCAGGAAAGGCACAGCACAAATGCAGCTGCTTGCCGCCTGGCTGGTCAGCGAAGGTCAGTGGTCGTGGGCGCAGGGCCTAACTGGTCCCTGTGTCGCCCTGGCTCCACTGCTGATGGCCCTTCAGCTGGACCAGCTACTGCTGCACTCTAGAGTAAGATTTTTAAGTGAAACCAAAAATCATTTCTTTTTCCTGAAAATAGGATGCAAGATAACTGCTTAGAATAGTCCATCAATGAGTGTCAGCCAGCTGGATGAGGAAAGTTCCTTGGGCTTAACTACTATAAACAATTTACCTGTAAGGAATTGTAGCACTGCTGAAAGAAGCCTGATACAGCTGTCTCCTGAGAGGCCCTGCCGGAGCCTTACAAATACAGAGGCAGATGCTCATAGTCAACCATTGGACTGAGCGTGGGGTCCCCAATGAAGGAGTGTACTGGCTGGTTTTGTATGTCAACTTGACACAGGCTGGAGTTATCACAGAGAAAGGAGCTTCATTTGGGGAAGTGCCTCCATGAGATCCAGCTGTGGGGCATTTTCTCAATTAGTAATCAAGGGGGGAGGGCCCCTTGTGGGTGGTACCATCCCTGGGCTGGTAGTCTTGGGTTCTATAAGAGAGCAGGCTGAGCAAGCCAGGGGAAGCAAGCCAGTAAGAAACATCCCTCCATGGCCTCTGCATCAGCTCCTGCTTCCAACCCTGCTTGAGTTCCAGCCCTGACTTCCTTTTGTGATGAACAGCAATGCAGAAGTGTAAGCTAAATAAACCCTTTCCTCCCCAACTTGCTTCTTTGTCATGATGTTTGTGCAGGAATAGAAACCCTGACTAAGACAAGGAGTTAGAGAAAGGTCTGAAGGAGCTGAAGGGGTTTGCAACCTCATAGGAGGAACAACAATATCAACCAACCAGATCCCCCCTCTCAGAGCTCTCAGGGACTAAGTCATCAACCAAGGGTACACATGACTCCAGCTGCATATGTAGCAGAGGATTGCCTTGTCAGGCATCAATGGGAAGAGAGACCCTTGGTCCTATGAATGCTCAATAGATGTCCCAATGTAGGGGAATCAAGAGTGTGAAGTTGGGAATGAGGTGGGTGGAGGAACACCTTCATGAAATAGGGGGAGGGAGGATTGGATAGGGGCTATCCAGGAGGGGGGGTGACTGGGAAAGGGGACCACATTTGAAATGTAAATATAGAATATATCCCATTTAAAAAGAATTAAGAAAAAGCAAAAAAAAAAAGAAGAAGAAGAAGAGAAAGAAGGAGGAGGAGGAGGGAGAGGAGGAGGAAAAGAAGGAATTGTAGTACACACTTGTAATCCTAGCACTTGGGAGAATGAAGCAGGAAGATCACTCCAAGTTTAAAGTCATCATGGGCTTAAGAAGTGCAGGTCTGAAATGAAAGAGTGGACATCACATTACTGCTATTTCTTCATTTTTCAGTTCTTGAAATTTTCAGACATGTTGTCTTAGTCAAAGTTTCTATTCTTGCACAAAACATCATGACCAAGAAGTAAGTTGAGGAGGAAAGGTTTTACTCAGCTTACACTTCCACATTGCTGTTCATCACAAAAGGAATTCAGTACTGGAATTCAAGCAGGTCAGGAAGCAGGAGCTGATGCAGAGGCCATGGAGGGATGTTTCTTACTGTTTTGCTTCCCCTGGCTTGTTCAGCCTGCTCTCTTATAGAACCCAAGACTACCTGCCCAGGGATGGTACCACCCTCAAGGGGGCCCTCCCCTCTTGATCAGTAAGTGGAAAAAAATGTCTTACAGCTGGATCTCATGGAGGCATTTCCTCGGCTGAAGCTCCTTTCTCTGTGATAACTCCAGCTTGTGTCAAGTTGACACAAAACCAGTTAGTACACATGAATTCAAAGAAACATGATCACATTAACTCCTACTTCCATTTTCCAACATCCCTACGTTCTTGTTCCCAGAAAGAAAAGAAGAACAGAGAAAGTTAAGAACACTTGAAAGTGAGCCTGAGGACCTGACTCAGGATCCCCAGAACTTTTGTAAAAAGGCCACAGTCCCTCTAATCAACAGAAGAAGGGTGTGGAATGGCATGGTTGGGCCAGGGGATTGGGGAACTTGCTGACTGCTAGGCTAGCAATCAGCTAGGGAAAAAAGCAGAGCACCAGGAAAGTGAAATCTATCTCAAGGAAATAAGGTAGATGGATGGCAAAAAGAGAGGACAACGGGGATCTTCTGTCCTCTGCATGTGCAATCCTACACACATGTGTGTATACACACACACACACACACATAGCTCTGTCCATGGAGCAATTATTCTATTCTATAGAATGAGAAACTATCCCACCATGAATCACTTGATTTAACAAAACCTGCAATGAGATCTTTATATTTGTTGAAATTGCGTTTTAATTCTTTTTTACACTTAGGATATGTGTGCATGTACATGCACATGTCACTGCACATGTGTGCTGGTCAGAAAACAACTTGAGAGAATCAGTTCTCTCTTTTTGCCATGTGGGCGCAAACTGAGGTTTTCTGGCAGTGACCTTTATACTCCTGAGCCAACTTGCCTGCCATGAATGTTGCTTTTCAATAGAAAGAATGCTTATTAAAATCTTGCTTTCTTTCTGGTAAAGGATAATTTTTGAAGTTAAATTGTGATTACTATACAGATGCAAATAAGACCATGTCAAGAGTTGTATTTAACTCATTCCTACATTATCCTGCAGTGTGAACCCTGTTCCCATAGACTTTTGTTTACTGGGGGATTGTTCTGTCTACCCAGTGAATGCCAGGGAAGAGATACTTGTTTTCTTTACTTTAACATCGTCAAAGATATAATGTGAGCATCCATAAGCATCCTGAGCACATCTGGTGAAAGTTACAAGAACTACTGAGTCTGTTTTTCATTGCTTCTCTGTCCTTGCTTTGAACCCTGAGCTACCCTGGAATAAAAGTCTCAGAGATGCGCAGTAAAGGGCTCTTGAGAACTCTGACCTAGAGCTCCTGCTTCTGTTGAATCTCGAATTCTACTTCAGTTCCTCAGCACCAGTCAGTGGAGGATCATGATAAAAGACAATGGTGGTAAAAACTTATCAAGAGGCAACTAGAATTATTAAAGTGGAATTAATAGACACAAAACAAGATTTTTTTGTGTGTGTCTAGACAGAGCTCTCTCATTCTCAAGACAGCATTCTTCAGCATTTCTATTGCTAAGGAAACAGTCTTACCATGGCTTAAAGGTTAAATGGTTCAAAGACAGTGAAAGGAGGAGATACGAGATATGTACAACCAGATGGCCCACAAGTTTTTGCTTACTAATGCCCAGCACTCAGAAGTGCACACAAGAAAGTCTTGCTGTTTTCCAAGTTCCACAACAGCTCACACAGTGGCAAGAAACATCTATTCTCTGACTTTGGAATCTTGTTTGTTTGTTCATTTGTTTGTGTTTAAGTTTTAAGGAGCAGGACGTCGTGGTTCAAAATGGTAATCTCATCACTTAGGAGTTTCAGTCCAGAACCTGGACCTAGTGCTTCACAAAGAGCAAAAGTTGGAAGGAAGCGTTGGGCTAGGTGACCTGAAGCTCTCCTTGAGGGCCTACAGCCTGGTGAGAACCTGCTTCCAGATGCTGAGTCACACATTCCTGCTGTCAGCACTCATGATCATGTGATCATATTGCATAAGCTACTGCCCTTGTGGTAGGACGCACTATCCTTTCATGAGGGAACTGCTGTGTTAGCAAATCATTCCAGGAAGGTTTGTTTCTTTGCCTTACCATTAAAAATGACAGGACACTGAATCCCCCTAGCTTCTATCATGAACATAAAATAGTGTTTCATTTGTGTATTCTTTAAAAAATTATAATTAGTGAATAATAATAATCTGAGTTAAAAGGTTTCATTGGGACATTTCCATCCTCGCATGATCATATCCATCCTTCCTATCCCTTCCCTTGCCCTACCCCCAATTCCTGTCCTCTTTCCCTCTCTTCCCTAATGGTTATTCTTCTACTTAAAGATTTTTGTTTTGTTTTGATTTTTTTTTTTTTTTAGACAGGGCCTCTCTATATAGCTACTGAGAGGAGCGGGGGTCATGGGGATGCTAACTTCATGATGGACAAATCCACTGATCAAATTCATAGCTAAATAAAACTTGTAGGAAGTGGAACAAATTTGAAACAACATCTCTGAAGGGTGTTTCCTGTCCCCAGTCCCTCCATCGTGAGCAGCTCTTCTTTCCACCACACCCTGCTGACATGGTATTCTGCCTCATCATCTTGGGCCCATAGCAAAAAAGTCAGAGGACCTCGAACTGGAAAAGTCTGAAACTGGGTACCTTTGATCCCAGCACTCAGAAGCAGAGACAAGCAAATCTCTGTGATTCAAGGCCAGCCTCATCTGTAAAGACCAAGAACTCCATTCTAGGATAGCCAGTGCCATACAGAGAGACCAGACCTTGTCTATCAACAACAAAATAACAAAACCAAAAAATAAAAAAATAAAAATCTAGAAGGAAGGGAATGAAGCATCTAGCTTGTTTTTATCATAAAGAAACCATAAAAAATGTTTTGATGCTAGATATGCTAAGTGCTCCAATTTGGCTATTCCATGATGTATAGGATGCATATGGTATATTAAAACATCATGCTTCCTTGTTAACTTATTCTTTATTTTTGTTTGTTTCAATTTTACATTTATTTGTTTGTTGGATGGTTTGTTGATTGGTTGGTTAGCTGATTGATTGGTTGATTAATGAATATACAATGCAAATGAAGATCAAAGGATAACTTGTGGGAGTTGATTTCTCTCCTACCATGTGAGCTCCAGTAATCTCACTAAGATCATTAATACTGACATCAAGCACCTTTCCCGGCTAAGCCATTTTGCCAGACCCCATTGTCTGTCTGGCTTTTGAGACAGCATTTCATGTAGCCCAGGCTGACCTTCATTGACAATTGTAAGAAATAAAATCTGATGGCTTGTTTTCAATTCAAAGTATACTGAATCATCTTAGGTCCAGTTAAAGATGAAAGCACAGGGGGCCTGCTAGGTTAGTTCCTCTACCCCAATGCCCAAACTTGGATAATCTAACTACCCTCCACCCCTACAAACCAGAATTTAGAGTTCTACTCTAATTACCAATAGCTGATCTAATTACTCTAATTACCAATAGCTGATCTTTCCTGAAAACTGGCAGATGTAACAAGGTCATAAGCCTGGGAAGCTTTAAAATTAGCAGGATATAAACGAGAGACTAAACCACCTAAGATAATCAGAAATGTGCAACCTAAGTGGCAGAGAGGAAAATAAGATCTACATGACCTATAAGATGGCACACCCCTGATTATTCAGTCAAAGAGAAAGCAAGGGGTTTGCATTAGAAAACTGTTCTCTGTGCAGTCAGGGTGCCTGTCATCCTAGGCCGACACCACTTTTGCAAGCTTGTAAAATAAACTGCCTCATGTGCACTACACTGAATCTCCAAAATTCTTATTATAAAGTGAGGTTCATAATACATAACTGAGTGTGGCCTTGATTCCCACAATCAAGTTTCCAAGTGCTAAGATTACAGGTATGTGCCACCACACCTGCTGTCATATGCAATTATTATAAATAAAAGTAAAGTCTAGTGTGCCAAACATAGTGAGAAAACTCAGGCAAACAGAAGCAGGCTTATCTCTGAGTTTGTGACCAGGCTGACCTACATAGTGAATTCTAGCCTGACCATGGCTATGGAGTAAGACCCTGTCTAAAAAGTAAGGTTAAAAAAAATGAAATGAAATCTAGGGCTGGAGGAGAGTTTAGTTGGTACCGTGCTTGCTTGTGGCATTAGCAGGAGGACCTAAGTCTAATTCCAGATCCTATATAAAAAGCCATATACTTGTAATTCCAGAGTTGGGGAGGGAGACTCAAGTGGACCCTGGGGTTTACTAGGTCAACCTCATGTAATCATCAAACCCTAGGTTCCAGTGTTGGGAAAACCTGACTCAGATGGTGGATGGCTCCTGAGGAATAACATTGAGAGTTGACTTCTCATCACCATGAAAATTCACAAACATGCACACACACATATATACTCAAGAACACACACAGATACACATACTCAAGCACACACACACACACACTCAAGTGCACACACACACACACACATACACACACACACAAATCAAACATTTAAAATTGCCTATTCTATAAAGGGCCACTGGATGAACTTAACTAGAGGAAGAGGGGAAATGAACGTAATGAATCAGGCAAGGAGTAACAACAGGTCACCAGGACAAAGAACTAAGGATTTTCCTGACCATTAGGTGATAACCAAATCTGTCTCTCATGCAGGCTCTGATTTGCATACTGCATTAGGAGAACAGATGATGTCAACAACCTTGCTGGTAACTAGTTATCTCAGCAACCCACTCCTGGCAGGAGACTCTGTGCTCTGACTTATTTTTAGTGCATTTCTACTTTGGTAATCCAGTCACCTGAAGAAGAGCCAGTACTGGCTATTCTATGACCTCACTACCCTGATTTATTCCTTAACAACTACCAAGTTATTGAGTCGCCTGTGAAGAGTCTAGAAGGGGGTTGGGACTCACCCATTTGCAAATTCTCGGGGGTTACAGGGACTTGCTAGCCCAACCCAGGTGGAAGTGTGGGCTTCACTCTTGGTAGCAATCATATATTCAAGGGAGAAAGACAAAGAAAAAAGGTTTCTATCAAATCAGGTATGTACACCTATCCTTTTATCAGCAGGGATGGGGTGAAAAGCCAGAACTTTGTCTAACTTTTATGAAGTATTGGATTTTAAAGATTCAGACCAACATCCTGCTAATGATAAGCTTCATGTTGTTTTCTAGGACTTCATGGTGGAAGGTGCCTTTCCATCAAAACTCAGAAAGTGAAATAGCAAGAGATGCATAGAATATTTCCATGTCTTTGCATTTGAATTTAAACTGAGATATTTAATTTTATCAACCTCATACAGCTTGTAAGAACAGATTTATCCAACGCCAGCTGTCCTCACATTTAAAGGCTGTAGCACATAGATAAAATTAGAATCAAGTGTGTATCATATTCCTCAGCAAGAATTCTGCTCTATGTCCCACTGATGCCCTGCGCTACAACTGGCAAGCCAAATGCCAGCACTGCTGCTGTTTTTCTAGGACTTCCTAAATAGATACAATTTAGAAACTGACTATATCACCAAAAGATTCATGAGCCCTCAAAACACACACACACACACACACAGAGAGAGAGAGAGAGAGACAGAAAGACAGACAGACAGAGACAGACAGAGACAGAGAGACAGACAGAAAGACAGAGAAAGGGAGAGAGATAGAATAACATCCATGAGTACAAATTTATTTCCAAAGTTATTTTAACTAAAATGAGGAGAAAATAATATACTTTACCTGTATAATTTGAAACAGGAAATATCAAAGGGCATTAGATATATGGAATGACAACGTATTATCTTTTTAAAGGAAGAAAAGGAAATTTCATCTCAAATATTGACTTATTAAATACCCTATTTAATGTTTTCTATAAGCATATAGCTGTAAAGATACATTGTTTTTATTAAACTAAATTTACTTTAAAATATACAACTCAGTATTGACTTTTTTAAGTCATCAAAATTATTTATAATACTTAAATGCCTCTTAAATATACATGATATCTTCTGAAGCTAAAAGTAATATGCATTCAACTAGCTATAAAAATCTTTTTGGAACATTAAACATGATAGAAGCATAAAAAAATCTCTTATGAAGTCCTCTATGAAAGGAAATTATGACAAATTCCTGATTATACAGAAACCTTTCCATATCCAAAGGATAATATGTAGTGTAACTGTGGATTCATAGACTAAAATAGGTAATGTTCCTTCTGTTTCTATTTTGTGGAATAGTTTGAAGAGTATTGGTATTAGATCTTCTTTGAAGGTCTGATAGAACTCTGTACTAAACCCATCTGGGCTTTTGTTTTGTTTTGTTTTGTTTTGTTTTTTGGATGGGAGACTATCAATGACCACTTCTATTTCTCTAGGGGTTATGGGGCTGTTTAGATGGTTTATCTGATCCTGATTTAACTTAGGTATTTGGTATCTGTCCAGAAAATTGTCCATTTCATCCAGATTTTTCAGTTGTGTTGAGTATAGGCTTTTGTAGTAGGATCTGATGATTTTTAGAATTTCCTCATTTTCTGTTCTTTTATCTTCCTTTTCATTTCTGATTTTGTTAATTTGGATACTGTCTCTGTGCCCTCTGGTTAGTCTGACTAATGGTTCATTTTCTCAAAGAACCAGCTCTTGGTTTGGTTGATTCTTTGTATAGTTCTTTTTGTTTCTTCTTGGTTGATTTCAGCTCTAAGTTGGATTATTTCCTGCTGACTACTCCTCTTGGGTGTATTTGCTTCTTTTTGTTCTAGAGCTTTCAGGTGTGCTGTTAAGATGCTAGTGTATGCTTTTTCCAGTTTCTTTTTGGTGGTACTCAGAGCTGAGTTTTCCTATTAGCACTACTTTCATTGTGACCCATAAGTCTGGGTATGTTGTACCTTCATTTTTATTACATTCTAAAGTCTTTCATTTCTTTCTTTACTTCTTTCTTGACCAAATTATCATTGAGTAGGGCATTATTCAACTGCTGTGTGTGGAGGTGTTCTGTTGTTTTTGTTGCTATTGAAGACCTACCTTAGTCTGTGGTGATCAGATAGGATGCATGGGATTATTTCAATCTTCTTGTATCTGTTGAAACCTATTTTGTAACCGATTAAATATTCAATTTTTGGAGAAGGTAACATGAAGTGCTGAGAAGAAGGTATATGCTTTTGATTTAGGGTGAAATGTTCTATAGATATCTGTTAAATCCATTTGGTCCAAAACTTCTGTTAGTTTCACTGTGTCTCAGTTTAGTTTGTTTCCATAATCTGTCCATTAGTGAGAGTGGGGTGTTGAAGTCTCCCACTATTATTGTTTGGGGTGCAATGTGTACTTTGAGCTTGAGTAAAGTTTCTTTTATGAATGTGGGTGCCCTTACATTTGGAGCATAGATGTTCAGAATCAAGAGTTTCTCTTGATAGATTGTTCCTTTGATGAGTATGAAGTGTCCTTCCTTACCCTTTTTGATAACTTTTTGGTTGAAAGTTGATTTTATTCTATATTAGAATGGCTACTCCAGTTTGTTTCTTGAGACCATTTACTTGGAAAATTGTTTTCCAGCCCCTTACTCTCAGGTAGTGTCTGTCTTTGACATTGAGCTATGTTTCCTATATGCAGCAAAATGTTGGGTCCTGCTTATGTATCCAGTCTGTTAATCTATGCTTTTTATTGGGTAATTGAGTCTATTGTTGTCAAGAGATATCAAGGAATAGTGATTGCTGTTTCCTGTTATTTTTGATGTTATTTTTATGTTTGTGTGGCTATCTTCTTTTGGGTTTGTTGAAAGATTACTTTCTTGCTTTTTCTATGGTATAGTTTCCCCTCCTTGTGTTGGTCTTTTCCATCCTTTGTAATGTTGGATTTGTGGAAAGATATTGTATAAATTTGGTTTTGTCATGGAATATCTTGGTTTCATCATCTATGGTAATTGAGAGTTTTGCTGGGTATAGTAACCTGGGCTGGCAATTGTGTTCTCTTCGGGTCTGTATGACAGCTACCCAGGATCTTCTAGCTTTCATAGCCTCTGCTGAGAAGTCTGGTATAATTCTGATAGGTCTGTCTTTATATGTTACTTGGCCTTTTTCCCTTACTGCTTTTAATATTCTTTATTTCTTTGGGGCATTTAGTGTTTTGACTATTATGTGACAGGAGGAATTTCTTTTCTGGTTCAATCTATTTGGAGTCCTAGAGGCC
Organism: Apodemus sylvaticus; assembly: GCF_947179515.1. Classification (NCBI taxonomy): domain Eukaryota; kingdom Metazoa; phylum Chordata; class Mammalia; order Rodentia; family Muridae; genus Apodemus; species Apodemus sylvaticus. Next base: position 53,882,241 of record NC_067484.1, on the reverse strand, counting down.
TCTTGAATGTTTATGGGCATCCCTTTCTTTAGGGTAGGGAAATTTTCTTCTATAATTTTGTTGAAGATATTTACTGACCCTTTAAATTGGGACTCTTCACTCTCTTATACCTATTATCCTCAGGTTTGGTCTTCTCACTGGGTCCTGTATTTCCTGGATGTGTTGGGTTAGGAGCTTTTTTCATTTTGCATTTTCTTTGACTGTTGTGTCAATGTTTTCAATGGTCTCTTCTGCTCCGGAGATTCTCTTTTCTGTCTCTTGTATTCTGTTGTTGATGCTTGCATCTATGACTCCTGATCTCTTTCCTAGATTTTCTATCTCCAAGCTTGTCTCCCTTTGTGATTACTTTATTGTTTCTATTTCCATTTTTAGATCCTGGAAGATTTTGTTCAATTCTTTCACCTGTTTGATTGTGTTTTCCTATAATTCTTTAAGGGATTTTTGTGTTTCCTCTTTAAGGGCTTCTAGCTGTTTATATATGTTCTCCTGTATTTCTTTAAGGGAGTTATATGTCCTTCTTAAAGTCCTCTATCATCATCATGAGATGTGATTTTCTAAATCAGAGTATTGCTGTTCTGGTGTGTTGGGGTATCCAGGGCTTACTGTGGTGGGAGAACTGGGTTCTGATGATGCCAAGTAGCCTTGATTGCTGTTGCTTATGTTCTTGTCCTTGCCTCTTGCCCTCTTGTTATCTTTGGTGTTATCTGGTCTTTCTGTCTCTGACTGTCACTTGTCCCTCCTGCGAGCCTGTGTGTCAATACTCCTGGGAGAATAATTCTCTCTGGGAGGAATTTGGGTATGGAGAGCTGTGGCACAGGGTCAGCTCCTGGGTGCAGAGGAAAATGAGAAAGGTCCTGTCCCTGGCTATTTCTTGGTTCCTGTGTCCTGATGACTCTGGGTACGTACCTCTTGGGCCAGGAATTGGAGCAGAAGTGGTGGTCTTACCTGTGCTCACAGATGTGTTGGCACTCCTAGGAGACCAGTTCTCTCTCCCAGAGGTATTTGGATATGGAGTGCTGTGGCACAGGATCAGCTCTGGGTGCAGACTGATACATTGTTATTGTTCTATATTGAGTACGGTACAAGAAAGAAAAGCGGAAGCTACCAATAAATAAAGAAGAGATTAGCAACCTCCCCTATGAGGAAAAAAAAAACATGCAGTCAATCAATAAGAAAATATATCGTGTAGATTATAAATAATTTACTGACATAGATATGCTGAGAATATAGAAATTGAGGAAATGTCAATCTGACCTTAACTATTAAAATAGAAAATGTGTTCATTTTCCTGTTATATTCATTACTATAGGTAGCAATAATAAAGGCATATCATAGCTGTTCACTTAGAATTGTTCGTAAAAATCCACATATACTTCAATGGGGGAACTGATTAAGTCAACTATTATAAATTATTATACTATTATAAACATCCTGTGTACAATTTAGGCTTGTTCAGATTTTGCCATTTTCAAATGATTGTATACTCAAATTCTTTCAAATGACATATGAAATGAAAAAGCCAAACTGCTATTTGGAGAAAAACAATTTTATATCCATAATTATATGTGCAGATATATTTTCTGGAAATACAGTCAAGAAATTGTGGATTAGAAAGGGCAAATTTTACTTTCACTTTATACCTTCAAGACTCTCAGTTTCTAGTGTTTGCCCTTAAGCACTAATAGAAAAGAAACTGGGGAAGACCCTTGAGGACATCGGTACAGGGAGAAAGTTTCTGAACAGAACACCAATAGCATATGCTCTAAGATCAAGAATTGACAAATGGGACCTCATAAAATTACAAAGTTTCTGTAAGGCAAAGGACACCATCAAAAGGACAAATTGGCAACCAACAAATTGGGAAAAGATCTTCACCAATCCTACATCAGATAGAGGGCTAATATCCAATATATATAAAGAACTCAAGAAGTTAGACTCCAGAAAACCAAACAACCCTATTAAAAAATGGGGTACAGAGTTAAACAAAGAATTCTCACCTGAAGAACTTCGGATGGCAGAGAAACACCTTAAAAAATGCTCAACTTCATTAGTCATTAGGGAAATGCAAATCAAAACAACCCTGAGATTTCACCTTACACCAGTCAGAATGGCTAAGATTAAAAATTCAGGAGACAGCAGGTGTTGGAGAGGATGTGGAGAAAGAGGAACACTCCTCCACTGCTGGTGGGGTTGCAAATTGGTACAACCACTCTGGAAATCAGTCTGGCGGTTCCTCCGAAAACTGGGCACCTCACTTCCAGAAGATCCTGCTATACCACTCCTGGGCATATACCCAGAGGATTCCCCACCATGTAATAAGGATACATGCTCTACTATGTTCATAGCAGCCCTATTTATAATTGCCAGATGCTGGAAAGAACCCAGGTATCCCTCAACAGAAGAGTGGATGCAAAAAATGTGGTATATCTACACAATGGAGTACTATTCAGCCATTAGAAACAATGAATTCATGAAATTCTTAGGCAAATGGATGGAGCTAGAGAACATCATACTAAGTGAGGTAACCCAGACTCAAAAGGTGAATCATGGTATGCACTCACTAATAAGTGGATATTAACCTAGAAAACTGGAATACCCAAAACATAATCCACACATCAAATGAGGTACAAGAAGAACGGAGGAGTGGCCCCTTGTTCTGAAAAGACTCAGTGAAACAGTATAGAGCAAAATCAGAACAGTGAAGTGGGAAGGGTTGGGTAGGAAAACAGGGGGAGGGAAGGGGACTGATGGGACTTTCAGGGAGTGGGGGTCCAGAAAAGGGGAAATCATTTAAAATGCAAATAAATATATCAATAAATTTAAAAAAATAAAAATAAAAAATTATGCATATAGTAAAAAAAATTGTCTTTACAATTAATAAGTCAGTTCCAGTTCTCTGGAAAATTCATCCTTGTGTGTGTAATTCCCAAATCCATATAAGTAACATGCATTAAGCACTAAATTATACTCATGGTGATTTTAGCATAGATTGCATTTTGCTAGAATCTAATTTGTTGAAACATCTCCAGTAATTTATTTTCAAGGTTATGGAATGGAATACAGTATAGGGAAGACCTTTTCTGTCTCTTACAAAATTGCCTTCAACAAACTAAACTTTTGCAAGTAAGTTAATAGAATGCTTTGAGACTATTTATAACTATGTACTCAATCTTTTTTCTCCTGTGTACATCACTTATTTGAATGTAACATACCTTTACTACTATGCTTTGGACTTCCCATGTAATCAAACTGAAGCTGTGTTATGGTTATAATTATAATTATTATAATAATCTCCAACTATACCCCCTATTTCTCCCTTATTTCTCCTTCCATGTCCCTGACCCAGGATGGTGACAGAGAGAAGTGGGAGGTGGAGGGGCAGGATACAGAGACAGAGAGAATGTGTGTTTACGTGTGTGTGTGGTGAGTAGGTCTAATATTATTGTCTAAAAACAGCCTTGAAAAGAACAAAAACTTATAATAAATGCTAGAAGCAACATGTGAATAAAGATTGATAACATCTGTTCATGGTTTCGAGTGCAATTTTGAGTCAGTAGGGATGAGAAAAGTACTTCCTCCCTTGTAAACCCATGCTAAAAGATACATAAACACATGAGTTTCTGTGTTGCTTTCCCATACCTGATTTATAGTGCTGTTGGATCATGAAGAAGAGAGATCAGGTCAGATCAACTTGCTGTTGGTTCAGATGACTACAAAAGTTAGACTCTTTCCTTAAAATGGTACAGCCATGATATAGTCATTAATAATACTATAAATAGTATAATACATAGCAATTGATGATATGGTATAGTACTATATTTGTAATTAATACTATAGTATATAGTAAATACTTAGGTATATACTCAATTTTCACATTTATGTATCGATTTGTGTGTGAGTGTATATGTGAGTGTGTGTGTGTGTGTGTGTGTGTGTGTGTGTGTGTGTGTGTACACATGGCATTCAGAGGACAACTCGTGACCTCCTTGGATCCAGCACAGATGTCAGGCTTCTTAGGAAGGTCCCTCATTCCCTGGGCAGTTTTACTACTCACTCACTTGCCTGAGCTAGCACTGAACTCACTCTAGTTCGTACAGACACTCACTTTGGTGCCTAATAGGAAACTTTTAACCTATCTGTCCTATGCATAATAAGAGATAAAAATTATTTAAGTACAGGTGCTCTCCTACACTCTGCACAATACAGAAATCTACGATGTTTCTTTAACTCATGTCAATTAATCCTTACCCTGGCATTCAAATCTCTTTGAGTGTTTATCTTAACCAATCCTTCCTGTTAAACTGTTAAACGATTTAGACCCATGGGCTGTGTAGCTCTGGGGATTTAAAACATATTGTCAGATACATGCAAACACACACACACACACACCAGTACCTCAAACTGTCCTTGAACTTCCTACAGTTACATAAACTCAACCTGGCAAGGTCTGGGTTAATAGACCTAGCTTCATGCCTCACATTTTTTAGAAAAGTTAAGACTTTATTCACTCTGTTTTTCAAAGTGTGGTCTATAGACAAGCAGAACTGCTTTTACCTCAGCTCAATGAGAAATAGTAAGACCTCAGGCTGCACCCCAGTCATATTTAGAATATGTGTAACAAGATGTTCAAGTTAAATTAACAGAGGTAAAGTTTTCAAACCGTATAAAAATATCAAGTAGTGCTTTTGACTTCATTATTTATTTTCCTGTCAAATGTGTGGGTCCTTTCCCAGACTCTGTTGTTCTGCATGGGTAGGTAGCCTTTGCCACAGGTTTTCTGCCCCAGTTTCCTTGCATTCCAAACTATCCCTGTAGCCACAAGTGACCCACAAACATGTCATTGTCCGTTTCTCTACCCTGTTCTGCATTTCAGCCTCTCAGCCTTTCATAGAGTTCAACATTCTAGATGTGGCAATGAGCTAAACTGAACTGTGCTGATAGTAGAAAGTAAGGAAAGGCTATTATGCCTCCCTTGTTGCTGGCTTCTCTTCTCTTGGCATTATATCCCAGGGCTTCCCTGAGAGCATGGTCAGCTCTCCTCATATTCTGTAGCATCAGGGCTGGATCCAGGCAAAATCCGGCTTGCATAGACACTGTTCCTTGACACACACTACACATTGTTTTTGTCAAGGCCTCCAATGTGGTTGGTTCTCTGAGGCTTTGACCCACAGTTATTTAACATACAAAACCTGAAATCAACAATCTCATCATATATCTCCCCTGTATTTGACAAACTTTTTGCACACCACCACGTCAGTTCATCTCAACATCATATGGATCCCATAACATATCTAAGCACCAAACAGAAACACTGTCAGAAGTAGGATTCTGTTCTGGTGTCTTGTGCATGTGAAGGCTATTGGTAGGCATATCTGTGTAGGCTCTTATGACATCATGTCTAAATTTAAAGTTAACTAAGGCGAACTCTGGGCTTCTTGTCCATGCATAGACCTATTTTTACTCCTGCAGAGAACACATGGGAAGATATGCTACAAGATCAAAGAAGTTCTCACAGATAGCAGAGGGTAAGCGCTTACCTCTCTAAAGGTGGATTATTTTACTGATGCCTTTGCCACATACGATTGGTGTGGCTTTGGAAGACTGTTTTAACCTCACTAAGCTTGTTTCCTTATTTGTTTAATGGGAATAATATCCATATATTTTGGTGTATATGTCATTATGTATATAAGATGGTCAGTACAGTGCCTGGATAATTCATATCCTCTTATGATTATTAAAAAAAATCAAGCTTGAACCGGATCATTGGGCATGGTCTTTTTCTTTAATTTGCAAAGCCTGTTTAATGCTATGGCGTCTCCTCTCCAGGAGTCCTCTAGTTACATAGCTCTGGCACTCATGACAGTAACATGACACCCTAACAGGACTGTGTCTTAGCTGTCCCTGTGGACAAAGTATTCATCTTGGCAATACCTGCAAATTTTGATGTGTGGGTGTCTGTGTGTGTGTTTGTGTATGTGTCTGTGTGTTCCTATCCTTAGAGCAAACAGAAAAAAAAACAGCCTCTTAAAAACTGGGCATGAATTTATAATATGAAAACCAACATACAAAAACTAATAAATTTTTTTAAAAAGATGTTCTCTTTTAGAAGAAAATAATAAGTGAGTGAATAAATAAATGTCTTAAGTTATATAACCAACTGTCTTGTGTAGGGTGGCATTAAAAGGGATCTTACTTCCCCATTTTGGAGGTGGTTTTATTTTTTAGTATTATTTAATTTTTTATTTGGAGAATATCCTTTGCCCTCCCCTAGTTACTTGTAGCTCCTTCCCACCTCCATACCATATCAACTTCATGTGTTCTCTTTCCCTTTCTCCCCCCTCAGCCAAAAACCAAAACAAATGAAAACAACTAAGAGACAAAAAAATACAAAAATCAAAAAAAAATTTTTTTCCAAGACAAGGTTTTTCTGTGTAGCCCTGGCTGTCCTGGAACTCACTCTGTAGACCGGGCTGGCCTCGAACTCAGAAATCCGCTTGCCTCTGCCTCTCAAGTGCTGGAATTGAAGGCATGCACCACCACCACCCAACAAATTTTAAAGAGCACACAAAATAACATGAAGTTAATTTTGTCTTGGCCAACAACCCCTGGACATGGGGCTTGTCCTGAGGTACCACTGCCACTGGCCTTATCAATCACAAATAGCTTTTTAGTTAGGAGTGGAACTTTGTGTCTACTTACTCTTCTCCACATAGGGATTTTGGTCTGATTTGAATTTATGCAGGTTACACTGTCATAGTTTCTGTGAGTACATATGTACATCTGTCCTGTTGTGTCTGGAAGACTACTCTCTGGAGGAATCCATCACTTCTGGAACTTACAATCTTTCTGCCTCCTCTTTTGCATTGATCCCTGAGTTTAATGGGTGGGGTTTGATGAAGACATCTAATTTAAGACTCAGTGCTCCATAATTTTTCACCCTTTGAATAGTGTCCAGTTGTGGGTGTCTGGGCTAATTACCATCAACTGCAAGAGGAAACTTCTCTGGTGAAGACTGAGTGATACACTAATCTATAGGTATAGTTTATATGTAACTAGAAGATATTTTATTGCTATTTTCATTTAACAGAATCATAGTAATAAGCTTTCCTCTGAGGTAGTGTCTATCTTCAACACTGAGGTGCATTTCCTGTATGCAGATCTTTTCAGATTAGGTTATGTATTACTATAATTCTGGGTTCAAAAATGTTGTAACACTACAAAGTGGAGAAACATTTTCTTTAAAGAAAGAAGTGACTGTTGGAATATTGGCTTTCAGAGCCATAAGTCCCTATGTATAAAATCTTACTACTGCAAAGGCTCTATGCTATGAGAAGTTAGGATTCTGTGAATGAAGAGAACTGATCGCATGAATGTATGTTAAAGTGTATTAGACTGGCTTACATGATACTGTCTGGATAGTCCAACAGCTGTCTCACTCTGGAAATACTGAGAATACACAAGTCTGGTTGTCTCAACAGTCCTGGTCGGGTGCCAAAGGCCTGGAGGACCCCTAGAGAGAAGATTCTAATATCAGTGAAAGAATGTCTCAACAGCATTCTTTGCCACCAGGACTGAGGACAAGCAGTCAAAAAATAACCAGCTTCCTTCTCTCATGTCCTTTTATATGAGCTTCCAACAGAAGATGCTGCCCACACTTAGGGTAGGTCTTCCTGTTACAAATAATCTGATCAAGAAAATCTCACCCAGGAGTGCCCAGCTGCTTGTATTTTAGTTGATTCCAGATGCAGTCAAGTGGACAATCAAGATCATCCATCACAGAGCCAGCTGAGTCTCTTAGCTGGTATCATTTTAAAATCAATTTGATTCTTTTCCCACATGGTAGAGTATCAGCATTGGACGGGGTGAGAAACAGTAACATTCCTTACTCATGACTAGATACCATGTGTTTTGGTGGAAAAACCATGAGAGAAAGACTGCTGACAGTGTGGACCTTAGGAACAAGGAAATGAGAACAATAGGTATTGAGCTGCAGAGATCTCCAGATGAAGATGTGTGTGCTATTTAGAGAATAGCGTTATTTTATCATCACTTCATAGAGTAAATGGTTCTGTATTAAATACCTCTTAGCTCTGGTAGGAACCAGGAGCATCAGGACAGTGCCTCCCAAGCGCAGAAATTGAAGGCCTGTGCCAGTGGAAATGAACTTTCTAATAATCTACAAAACAGTATTTTGGTTTTAGTTTTAGATTGCTATGTTAAAATATGTTGCTGGGCTTTGGTGGCACACACCTTTAATCCCAGCACTCGGGAGGCAGAGGCAGGCAGATTTCTGAGTTCAAGGCCAGCCTGGTCTACAGAGTGAGTTCCAGGACAGCCAGGACTACACAGAGAAACCCTGTCTCAAAAAACCTATATATATATATATATTAAAAATTTTAATTTTCTAAAAGAAGAAAGATGGAGGAAAAGAGTCAGAGATAAATGTGAAGGCCCTAAGGGGGAGAGGGGGAGGGGGAGAGAGAGAGAGAGAGAGAGAGAGAGAGAGAAATCTGAAAAAATCAAATTTACTGATGCTAGGAAATATTCTTACTAAACTCAGGAAAAGGAGGAAGGTGAAGTTTGATGATTCTTGTGTATCAAAGCATGAGTTTCTTTTCTTTAGAGCCATCATTAAATCACTCTACTAGAGCTAAAAGTGCTCCTCAATGTTATAGCACTTCATGCTTAAAGCCCTGGATTTGATTCACAATAACACACACACACACTCACACACATACACACACACACACACACACACACACACACACACATACATACATACACTTACACAGAGAGAGAGAGAGAGACACACACACACACACAAGATTTGAGGTTGGGAAGAGAAAAGAAAGAAGAGAAAAATAGAAAAGAAGCTTGTACAAAAGTTCTTAAAGTCTATATAATAATTTAAGAAACAGATATTTGAATACGCCATAGAAAATAAAATAGGATAGCATGCTAAGCTTCTCCATTAAATCAAATGAACAAAATTTAAAAAGAATGTACCAGCTTCAGTTTATTCCATAAGTTCAAAGTCTTTTATAGTCACATGTCATTTTAAAATATAAAATATGGTACCCCCTTTACTTCACTTCTCTTTGTATTATTATTCCTGAGTGGAGTTTTGATCGGATTCTTCCTATTCACTTTTAAGTAGATGTCATGTTGCACTTTTTCAAAGCTTGAACCTATACATTTTCCACGAAGCCGTGGAAGCAGGTCCCCTATCCGTTGGTCAGTGTGTCCATACACATTGCTCACTGTGTCGTGCTCATGTATCTTTTCAACTTTCCAGGATAAGATTGCCAAGATCTTGGCCCTTCCTTTGGAGGAATCTAATTCTGTTCTCTTCACAAAGAGCTAGGGTTACACTAAGCAAAGGTTACCATTTACGTGACACATGAAGCCTGCTGTCATAACTCAACGGTGAGGTAAATTTCCTGGCTATTTATTCTCTCAAGGACATCCCTACTGGTACCTAGAATCAAGAACCCACACTTCAAGTCTGGTTACATGTAGAGACCATCTAGCCTCTCCACCCACATTTATGTTTTGATATTGTAGAATATGTGTTGTTATTTCATAGTTAAGCAAAAGAGTAATTTTTTTTCCTTTCAAAATCCTCCTTTTCTATTCCTTAAAGGAAAATACATGGTAATCTATTATAAATCCAGCAGTGGCTTTAGCAAGAGAGCCCCCAAATGCTAAAGGGTGAACATTCTTTTAGAAATAGCTCATTTGAGTGCTCAGTTTTGTTCCATCACTTACTTAAGTGAGTACCAAAACAGCTCTGACTGTAAACAAATAGCACTTTATATTGTCTTAAATGTAAGGTCTTTATCTTTCAGACTTCTAAACAACAGTGGCATCCTTTTCTATCCTCTGTCAAATTTCATCAGCTTTGTTCATTCCAAACATGGGAATCAGCTCAGACCCTCAGACGTATTTTAGGATTATTTCTGTTCTCATTTGGTATTAGCAGCCCTGGGAATTGAACTCAGGGCCTCTGCCATACTGGTCAAGAGCTTTACTGCTGAACTTTGTCCTCAAACCACCTTCTACTGCTCTTTGTTTTAAGACAGGGTTGCGTTAAGCTGAACAAGATGGCCTTGAAATCACTGTTTAGCTCAGGCTGGTCTTGAATTTGTGATCCTTGGTCTCCCAAGAAGCTGGGATTACAAGTTTGCACCATCAGGTCAGGCCTGATTCTTCAAAAAATGAAAAAATGTTTTAAAAGAGCAAATGTTGAGCCTAGAAGAAACCTTAGAAAGAATATCACTTCCTACTTCTCATTAGACAGGAGGAGATTGATTCCCCCACAGTCCTAACTGATACATGGCAGGTTTAATATTGTGATTTAGATTTATTTAGTGTGGAGTGAGTGATCTCTATCTGTGGTGGTCTGAAAGAGATGTCCCCCCATAGTCTCAGGCAAATGCTTGATCCCCAGTTGGTGGCACCATTTGTGGAGGTTTCAGAGAAATGGCCTTGTTGAAGTATGTCACTGACAGTGGGTTTTGAGATTTTAAAAACTGGTACCATTTTAAATTTAAATTTAATTTCTCTGCATCCAACTTGTGGTTCAATATATGAGCTCTCAGCTATTCCCAGAGCTGTGACTGCTACCTGTTGCCACAATTCCCTGCCATTATGGACTCTTGTCCCTCTAGAATGTCAAATTCAAATAAATTCCTTTTTCTATAAGTTGCCTTGGTCAAGGTATTTTTTTCTCAACAATAGAAAAGTAACTGATAACACTACCTAAATTGCTGGACTCACTGTCTATGGTGGCTGGCTTTATATCAACTCAACACAATCTCTAGTCACTTGGAAAGAGTGAACCTCAACTGAGAAATGCCCTCACCAGCCTGGTCTGTGGGCAAGCCTATGGTGCACTGCTCTGATTGATGATTGGTGTGAAAGGGACCAGCTCACTGTGGTAGTGCCCACCCCCAAGACTAGCGGTCCTGGGTGCTATAAGAAAACAGGCTGAGCAAGCCATGAGGAGCAAGCCAGTAGGCCGTACTTCTCCACAACCTATATTTCAGTTCTCCATTCCAGCTTTCTGTCATGAGTTCTTGCCATAACTCCCCTCAATTGTAAGCTAACATAAACCCTTTCTACCCCAACATGCTTTTGGTCACTGTGTTTTATCACAGCAATGAAAATCCTAAGTATCTTATCCATTTCTACATGTTGGTCAGACAAATTTCCCTCAGCAGTAGGCAAAAGTAAATCTCAGATATTGATTGTATGAGCTAGCACTGTCTCTTTTCGCTGATTTGGGATCTGGGCACAGGATAGGAACGCCTACGTGGTCTCCACACCATGGATTAGATGATAGCATCTGCTACTTGGTGCCCTCTATTCTTATTCTGATTGTTCATGCTTAGAACAGGAAACATCTAAAATGTTATGGGACCCCAATTTAATATCCTCTTTATCTAAAGGTTGAATTTTTTTCTCTCTCTCATGGAAATGAAGCATAGTCAAAACCTAAGTCCCCAACTCTCACTTGGGACTAACACTCTTTTTTTTCTGGTATTTTCCAACTTCTCCTTTGAGGCATGTCAGGGAGGTTAGAGGAAATTCTAGCCTCTTGCACTGGCTGACCTTCTATTTATTTATAAGGTGTGTTTCCTTCCAAGAAGTTCCAGAAGTTTCCCACACACTCTCTCCCTTAATCCTCCTCTTCCCATGGGGGGAAGCATTACATTTGTGTCTTCCTGCTGCAGCCAGTTTCTCTGCTGTTTATAGGGTTTCTCTCCAGAGTTCAGCACTCGGAGGCAGACTCTCTGGCAGCCACAAAGGTTCTCAACTGATGTAGTTAACAAGGTGAATTCATTCACTCAGCAGCATTTACTGTTGATCTCTTGTGTATCTGGCTCTGCCCTAGGCACAGGGAGACAACAGAGAGCGGTGCAGACTACACTATGATCTTCTGGTGTTTACACCATAAATGGATCATTCTACTAAGCAATGAATTCAGCAATATTAATATTTTTTAATCCTGGTAAAATTGGAACGTTATCCACAATTTCAAGTTTAAATGGTTTGCGTGTTTCATTTGCTGCAGACCTGCAAGAATCGCACTTAAAGATAGACTTGAACTTGAACCCTGACTCTTTCACCTTGGTTCCCTAAAAGCTTTTAAAGACCCAAAATCCCACAAATTATATTAAAGCACTGGATAGTGAGACTGAGATATTATTAGATACATTTAGTACTATTGATGAAAGATAAATGTAAAATATCTTCTAATGGGAACTTTTTGTTTCATGAGGGCACTATAATAGATAATTTTTAGGGCTTACATTTTCTGGAATGGTTAAGATTTCAAATATTCTGTTTTATAAACCAATGGCTTCCTAGAATCGACAGTTTGTTATTAATCAGACTAATTGGCATCTTTCCGTGTACCTTGTCTACGAAGTTCCATAAGCTGTTCACGGGACCAGCTTATGTTGCTTTGGGGAAATAGATTACCAAGGATACAACTGTGGTTTTGTTGTTGCTGTTGTTATTTTGGTTTGGTTATTTTTAAGGATCGGGTTCTGGGTTTAGGAGAGCCTAACTCTAATCTCTGTGGAATTGCTAGCTTTGAAATGAGTTCTAAACTATCAAGTATCCAAGTCAGAGGGAAACTTGTCCACTATTAAGATTTTGCAGTGTCTATTAAAAACAGTGATCTAGTAACCCAGGAGAAGCCCAGTTATTCCTCATCCTTATGACTGAGATACATTTCTCTGGAAAATCACCATTAATAATGGTGATAATATAAACACTGTCATCTTCTGTGTTCTGAGGGTGGTTGCCTCCCTAAAATTTGTATACTGGGACCTCATACTCATCGTGATGATATAAAGGGACAGGACCTTTGAAGAGTGATTAAATCATGAGTGTTCCTTCCTATTGAATGGGATTCTTGTCAGCACTGGCTAGACTTACAACAACTTGACAAAAGATGAAGTTGTAAGAAAAGAGGCAGCCTCAATTGACACAAAAATGCCTCCTTAAGTTGTTAAGCTCAATTGACACAAAAATTCCTCAAGTTAAGTTAAGCTATAGAGCCTAGCCCACTGTGTATAGGTCACCTCTGGGCTGATGGTCTTGGGTTTTATAAGAAAGCAGGCCAATAAGCAGCACCCCTCCATGACTTCTGCATCAACTCCTGCCTCCAGGTTCCTGCCCTGTTTGAGTTCCTGTCCTGACTTCCGTTGATGAGAAATGGTGATATGGATGTCACATAAACCCGTTCCTCCCTGAGTTACCTTGTTCATGGTGTTTCAGCACAGCAATAATAACCCTATAAGACAGTGTCCTTATAATAGAGACTCAAGACAGTGCCCTCATCCATCTGCCATGTAAAAATACAACACCAGAAAGCCACAATTTATCAACCCTAAAAGCTTTGCTGTGTTGCAAGTTTGATATCATCATGATCTTTAACCTCTTAGCTCTCAGAAATTTGAGCAATTATATTTTATCATTTATGAAGTACCCAGCCTAAGGTATGTTATTGCATCAATGTCAATGGGCTAAAACAACATCCTTCCTCAAAGTAGGTTCAGCATTGTGCTTCAATAAGTTTCCTACCACAGTTATAGTAAAGACTTGAAGCCAAACATAAATTCACAAACACTAATCTATACATTTTTCTGTTGCTATAAAATAATACAGGAGACTGGATAATTTAGGGAGAAAATTGGTTGATTTAAGCCAATTGTTCTAGAAGCTATGAAGTTCAAGACTGGGTGGTTACTTCTGGCAAAGACCTGATGTTGCTATTCAGCATGGTGTAAGTTAGAGGGGGAAATTCAGTCTATGCAGGAGAGGCAAAACCCAAAGACAATCAATCTTCCTTTATAACAACCTGAGCTTGTGGTAACTCACCCTATAGGAACTGACCCAGTCCTGTGACAAAGGCATTCGCTCTTCTTACAGACCTACCAGTCACCTGATCAAATTTTAAGCACATGCGACTTCTAAAGTGTTCCTTTGGGGAAGTGATTCCTGGCATTTTCTAGGTCTTGCATTACAATGGCTATGAATGTGTAAAGGGAAGCATTCGATTTTAAATACTTAGGATGTTTCCTAAGTGAAGAAACCAGCGGTTCTGGACTAATTGGCTGATCCATGATACCATATACTTCAACTAAATTTCACTAAATCCTGATCCTAATGAGACTTTTTTGTTGTTGTTTCTCTTTCTCACTACTACCCAGGGAAAGCAAGGAAGGCTAATTTATATCTGAATTTATACTTGAGATGTGCTCCAGCAATGTCACAGTATGTACAGGGTCAATGTGGATATGCATTTGTCTCTTGTTCTCTCTCTCTCTCTCTCTCTCTCTCTCTCTCTCTCTCTCTCTCTCTCTCTCTCTCTCTCTCTCTCTCTTTGCCTCCACCATCAACTCTCAGTCAACTAAAAGAAAATATTACATCACAAATAACAACATCACAAGTTATTATCTGTGAGTTAAACCACTATGCCTTGACACCCAGAGGAAAGGCTTCATCTTAAGCCTTTTGGAAAGGTTTCCATACTAGAGAGAGAGGGGCACAGATATGAAAACACTGAACACCTCTGGAAAATGTGCATGATGAAAGCCTCCCACAGCAGATCATTTAAAAGAAATTCCTTGGGTCTCTGGAATAAATAACTTCACGGTAGCTCTATGACTAGCCCGGTGGCAGACCAGGACAGACAGGCTGTGGCAGAGTATTCCAACGATCCAAAGAATGAAGTCACTTTTAATTCCAAAAGGCAGGAAGTACTCTTCTTTTAAAATGTAAACATCCAGCAAGAGCAACTGTATAGGGGAAGAACATTTTTACTAAGTAAAATTTAGAAGTCATTTAAACCTTGACTATGCAGTCCTGAAATACTTTCCAGTACTCGTTTCTCAAATGCTGTTACCTCCGTATTTTTTTGTGTCTCCACTGAAGGTATAATGGAGAAAAAAAGTAAGAACAGAGCAAGGGAGCAGACACCCCAAGCCAAAAACTTTAACTAGATGTTTCGTGTATTCCATATGTAAACTTAAGGTATTGTTGGCAACAGCTTTAACTAATCGAATTAGTTGATGAGCATCAGGTTTCTGAGCTTAGGCATTTATAATATTGATAATTATACCATGTTTTCTTGTATTCTTTAATCAAACAAAGAACCCCTGCAGTGGCCTGAAAGAATCCACTTGTATAGAAGTTCCTGTGTTCACTAAGGTGATCTATTCATACTGCACAATAGAGGTTGGGTTTTATACACTCAATCATAGACTTCAAAAAAATAGAGAGTGGAGAAGGAATTGGGAAGATAGAAAGTACACCACTCCAAAGAGTGTGATCATTTGGTATGTGACAAAACCAAGGCTAAGAAAAGAGGAACGGTTCGTTCAGTGTTGTAAAGCAGTTCACAGTTTATCCTTCTCTTTGCATCTAGTTCTGTAGCAAGTCTCCACCTCTGGGGAGCAGTACTTAACTTGCCCTCAAAGTTCAATCAGATTCTTCTGTCTCTATGTGATTGTGTAATTGTCAACAATTGCAAGGCAGGAATTGATGTGACAGTCAGAAATGGGCATCTCCCTAGCAACCGACTGGAAACAGCTGGATTCAATCACCTTGGTCACACACAAGCTAGAGTTGGATCTTCTCTGGATTTTTATCTCCTGGTTATCCAAGTCAACAAAAGCACAACAACAGACAAAAGAAGCCATGTCATTAGCATAAGAGACGCTGCTATTGGTTCTGGAAGCTTGCTTTCTGCAAATTCTGTCAAGCACACATGTCTATTTTTCAGTAAGTTCCTTCTAGTATTCTGCCTTCCTGTAAAATGAAAATATGAGCTGCAAATCTTAAGGAATAGGAGGGTTCTATGTCTCCTTTAGGTTCTGCCTAATGGAGTATAATGTCTTTTGATCAAATCCACCCCACCTTTTCTCACAAAACCAATCCATTAATTTGATGGGTTCCAAATTCATGTGCTTTCTCATTTTTTTAAAACCTGCTGGGTCTACTCTGTACTGTCTGAATGTATATGGATGTAGGATCATCTACTGGACTATGAGTAGCCTCATCCTTAAAGAAAATATACCCTTTCCTCCAACAGCTATCAATAGCTAGGGGAAGGACTTCATGAGCTCTTGCTCCATTCATTCTGGAATTTTTGCTGGACTTATCTTATTCATGTCTTATAAAGCAGTCAGAGCTGCTCTGAGGACCTGTGCACAATATCCTTATAATGTCCAACATGCTGTACTTCAAATGTTCACTAGTACTGTTTTTTTATACTTTCTTCTTTCTGTTCTGTGATAGTCTGTGAGCCTTGGGAAAAGGGGTATAATACAGACGTTCTACTTAGTGCTTATCACTCCATAGTCTCTTATTCTCTGCATGTTGACCAGTTGTGGGTCTGTATTAATTGTCATCTATTGCAAGAAGACACTTCCTCTGTGAGGATTGAAATCTGCCACTCCATATGTAGCAGATTTGCCAATTCATAGACATAAAGACAAGAATTCAGGGGTCATTATTATTATTATTATTATGTACATTTCTCAGAATAATATTAGGTTCTCCCCTAAGGCCTATGATCTAACCAATCAAGGGGTTGTAGCTAAGTTAAAAGTGCCCAGACATAGATTCCATTTTGTGGGGCAGGTGTTAAAGTCAACCAGAAAAAAAAAAAAGTCAACCAGAAAATTATTATTCTTAACACTCATGACATTATTGCACCAATGGGTATGTCTTAACAGTCGAGTTATTGTTGTGGCTCACAGAGCTTGTAGCTGAGTAATAATTGATTACTCTTCTCCTTCAGTAGCCTACATAGTATCTCCCACCATGATGAGAACTAGCTACTAGGGAATAAAGCTTCCGGGTCAGTACCAGTTTGATTTTCCATGTCTACTGTTTCAAGTGAGTGGTAGTGGGGTCTTACCATCAAGTTCTGGAAGGTCTTCAAGAGCAAAAGGAAAATAGACTGAAATATCTGGGGTCCTATGGGACCCTACTGACCAGCAACTCAAAAAGAGGTAGTCAGTGCCTGGCAGTGGGCATTTCAAGGTGTATTGTTATTCATGGGTCTTCATTATGGCCGCATTCAAATGATCTTCCTGCCTTAGTCACTCAAGTGACTTAAATTACAGGAGCATGAGACTGCACCGAACTGAGTGAAAAATTTAATAATTATAAAAGAAAAAAGTTGTTTTTATTAATCTAATTATCTAGGTTATTTTTAATGAGCTTGTCTTAGTCAGGATTTCTATTCCTGCACAAACATCATGGTCAAGAAGCAAGTTGGAGAGGAAAGAGTTTATTCAGCTTACACCTTCCACACTGCTGTTCATCACTAAAGGAAGTCAGGGCTGGAACTCAAGCAGATCAGGAAGCAGGAGCTGATGCAGAGGCCATGGAGGGATGTTTCTTACTGGCTTGCTTCCCCTGGCTTGTTCAGCCTGCTCTCTTATAGAACCCAAGACTACCAGCCCAGGGATGGTAACACCCACAAGGGGCCCTCTCCCCTTGATTACTAATTGAGAAAATGTCCCACAGCTGGATCTCATGGAGGCACTTCCCCAACTGAAGCTCCTTTCTCTGTGATAACTCCAACCTGTGTTAACATACAAATCCAGCCAGTACAGAGCTCGTAACAAATCAAGAAAATGAAATATAAAACAAACTTCCTTCTTAAGAAGTAAAATAAAGCAGATGCATAACTTTCTAAATATTTTATTGCTTAATTATCCTGAAAAGTAATTAGTAATGAGTAGACAAGTATTATAATCTAAGATATAACCTTATGCTAAAGTCTGAGTTTATACTTTTTAAACAATTCTTCGTTTAATCTTGATTTTCAGATGTTTCTCTAATCTCTGTCCTGTCCTGTCCTGTCCTGTTTTATTCTGTTCTGTTCCACCCTACTCTACTTTGAGCCAGAGTCTCATGTAGTGCAGGCTGGCCCCCAGTTCATACATAGCTGAACTCCTGATCCTTCTGCCCACGTCCCAAGAGCTTCAATTTCAGGACTGAACCACTACACTCAGCTTACAAAATTCTGTATGAAATTCTGAGCAGAAAGAGGAGAAACAAAGGAAGGAAGGAAGGAAGGAAGGAAGGAAGGAAGGAAGGAAGGAAGGAAGGAAGGAAGAAAGGAAGGAAGGAAAGAAGGAAAGAAGGAAGGAAGGAAACTGTGGTGTAAAGTGTAAACTGGGTCAAAAAAAGCAGTGACAGACTTAATCTTATATATTTGGTTGATGAGTTTTAAACCTCTGAAAATAAAAATGCTAGGTCTTGGGGATATATGCCAGGCATTCAGAAAACTTGCTGAACTAAATTACCCTTTCCACCTGTCTATCTTCAGGTCAGTCAGATGCCACTATGTCTCCACTGCCTGGCACATGCCCTAACCACACCTCCTTCCGCAATGCACTGTTGGAATCAGACTCCACCCCAATTCTTATTAAGCACTTAAAAAAAAGAGAAGGTCTCAGATGCAGGGTGGTGCACAAATCAATTTGCATTCTTCTCCCTACTAATCTTCTCACAAGAGAAGAAAAGAGAAGAAAATCTCACCCTCAATCTTTTCTCCCCTTTCATCTTTGTTTCCACAACAGGAAAGATTCAAAACCCCTCCTGAATACATATAAAACTCAAAGTTTATTGCACTTCCCACTCTTTCCAGCTTACCACTCTCACCGTATATGAGCTTGCTTGCTAGCTTATAGTTGCTGTGTAAAATAGAGGCTTGCAAGGCTCTACTCCTACTCCAGAAATATCACTAAGACATCTGAGATATTGTTTAGATTGTGGACTCTTACTTTGACATGCCAGCATAGGTAGATAGGCAGGAAGCACATCAGATGTCAGTTTGGCAGCTGATAAAAGTCAGGGCGTAGCGACACTAAGCTCAGAGCCACGAGAGCCAGAGCAAGGAGATGTGTCTGTCTCTTCAGTAGTGGGTTGAGACGAGCTGGCCCCCTCTGAGCTAAGGGTGAGTCCCTTCTTTATTTATGCTATGGTTTGAGCTTTTGGGTTTTTAGTCAAATCAGTGGAGAATATACAAAGGTGATCTTCAGATTTTTTTTTAAAAAAGAAACATAACAATTTTGGTATTATAATGGTGTACAAAGTTTTAAAGAGAAAGGAGCCTGTTCAGTTCACTGAAAGTAGAGGGTTTGTGCAGAGGACACTGACAAGGAATTTGGGATCCTTGTTTTAAAGCATTACTTTCCCTCGAAAAGGTTCATTTGATGTGACTGTAACTGTGACCCTGTATGGTGGCCTTGATCCTGTGTTTTGTGAAAGTCTATGTTATTCTGGAGGGACTTTTAATGGTTAATATTAGCAAATATTAGTTATTAAATTAAGAACTTCTAAACTGTTGTTTTTATATTATGAGATGGCAGGATGTTTTATTTATAGTCTTTAAAGTTGACATATTACTAGTAGGAATAAAGGACACTGTGTTAGAATCCAATATAGAATTGAACTGTGGAACAGTCACTGCAGAGAAGGAATAAGTTTTCTAGAGAAACACTGTATCATCAACATTGTGTAAACATCTGTATGAAATGCTGTGATGAAAAAAAATAATAAAACTTTTGAAACAGTGCAACTTTACTTATGCTGTAAAAATACAATATTATTAACTAAAGAAACTGATACCAAAATGCTTAATACAGTCCACATTCTAAAAATGTCTTTTTAAAAAATCCTCAGAAGCCCTATATGGAAAATATACCCAGGCTTGGTCTCAAGCAGTTGGTCACCTGCTGTTGGGAATGAGCCTAACTCACTTTCCTGTCCAGAAAGAAAATTAAGAACCAAACTCTAGATTCCTCAAAGAGGCCTGTCACTATAAAAGCAGCTGTCTTAAAATAAAGCCTTTTTATTTCAGGAAACAAATGTTTCTAATAAAGTGGCCCCCACCATCTGGAACTTTCTCCCTGACAATTAAAATCATGTAATTCACTTCTACAATGCACTCTGGTTGCAAGCATAAATTCAAAACGAGGGACTATATAACTTGTCAAGTGTTCTCTCTCACCAGAGCCTTTTGCTATGTAGTTTCCTTCTAGCTTTGTTCTTACTAATATTAACTGAACTCTAGCCTGCCAGCAAAACCTTAGAGTGAAGTGATTCAGTCTAGATGAATCATGAACAGTATACAGCACCGAGTTTCAATGGATAAGCGATTTTGGAGACTTTGCAGCTAAACATTAGATGTCAGGGTTCCTTCTTAGTGAGTGAAGTCAAATAATATATTTATAACTAAGTCATCTGGCATTTTGAATTGAAGCAGAGGGTATTACAGTAATTGCAGGACCAGTTGCTGTGTGTTTTCATCTTTATTTAACATAGAAATGGGGAAAATCGAAGACAGAGATAACCCCGAGGGTGGATTTTAACAGCAAAATGAGTGGAAATGCGGCCTGCAGTAAGGAAACAGAAAGGTCACTGGCTCCAGAGCTGAGCACTGGAAATAGCATCCATCTCTCCTTTATTGACAGGCTAGTTCCATGGATGTTTTTCTTATGCCCATGCTTACTGATTGCCAAGGAGAATAACAATTAAGTGGAACTATAATGATTTCGATACAAGCCTAAAACACATGTTAGACAAATGGAACAGACTAGATAATTAAGAGACCACTGAGATCAATAACTAGGATGTATAATCTGAACTTAGGAAAAGTTACATTCAGCTTTTCAAATGCAGTCTGTAACAGATATTATAGAGAGAGTCAAGCAAGCACAGTCTGTCCTTAATTGCCATCTACTTGGATTAAATCAGGCAGTGAGCTGGGATAGTAAAGAACAATTCAAAATGGTCATAATAAGTTGGATGTTCTTTCTACTTGTTGAGTCTACTCTGATGGGAAATGGGGAGACTCTGTCTTGATGAAGACGGATACATATTAACTGCTATTGATTTTAAATCCTACACCTCTGAGGCGGAACAATCCGCAGGGCCTGAACGAAAGCTCGTAACAAGGCTATAGATCTAACACACTGAGTGGCATCAAAAGAATTTCTTAGCAAAAATAACTCCTTGGAAGAACTTGTGGTATACATCTTGAAACCTGTCCAGAACACACTTTCACCCCGAGATGAGCACAATGAGTAATTTTTACTTAGTCTAAGTCAGTGCTTCTCACCCTGTGGCTCACGACCCCTTCAGAGGGGTCAAAGGGCCCTTTCTTAGGGGTCACCTAAGACCCACAGAAAACCCAGATATTTACATCACGATTCATAAGAGCAGCAAAGTTATAATTATGAAGTAACAACATAATTTTGAAGTACGGTGTATTATGAAGTAAAAAATAATTTTATGATGGTGAGGTCACCATAAATAACATGAGGAACGGTGTCAAAGGGTCACAGCACTAGGAAGGTTGAGAACTACCTGTGGGAAGGGAAGTCACTTGTACAAAGACAGAGGTAAAGAAAAAAGAAGCCAGGAAAACTCTACCTTGAAGCAACCCTAAAAGCACATAGCTTTTGTTGACAATGCCAAATAAACAATATAGTTTATACAAAACTTGTAACTTGTTTTTCCACTTTCAGAAACAATATTCTTCAAGAGAAACCCACCAACGTCAGGAGTACAGTGGTGTCCTAGAGATCTCAGCAAAGAGGGCCAGACTAAGGTTGCTTCTGATTTACTGCAATCTTCTGTAATTCCAGGCTTGCCGCCCCACGTTCAGGACTCTATCTTTCTGTGAGCAAACCCATCTTCCACATACCAGCTAAGCATGTTTAACTACGAACGTCCAAAACACTTCATGCAGTCCCAGAATCCATGTGGCTCCAGACTGCAGCCTCCAGGACCGGAAGTCTCCAGCTTCCCTAGCCAGACCAAACAGTCTTCCATCGTCATCCAGCCTCGCCAGTGCACAGAGCAGAAATTTTCCGCCTCCTCCACAGTGAGCTCCCACATCACCGTGTCTTCCTCTGCTTATCCTGCTTCTCAGCAGCTGGCTGGCCCCAACCCCGGCCAAAAGGTTACTGCTACCTACAACCAGTCCCCAGCCAGCTTCCTCAGTTCTATATTACCATCTCAGCCTGATTACAGTAACAGTAAAATCCCATCCTCTGTGGACTCCAAGTAAGTGAATCTGTGTACTCTGCATGTGCCATGAGCTATATCTGAGGGTCTGCTGCTGTTTTTCTTTAGCACACAAAATGATAGTGTGAGCTTCGGTCTCACTGAGCCAGATTACTGACAATAAGAAGTCATCTAACCCATTCTCCAGTGTCTAGGCTGAGCAGAACTCAAATTACCTATTATCCCATGCAATCATATCCCTATTATTTATCATCTTCAGAAAGAACAAAAAATAGACTTCTAACATACCAGGGGATGGTGATCTTTCTGCTTAGCTCTAAGCTAAGTTCCTCTTACTGCAAATTTAATTCCTCTGAGGTCTTGTTTGGCTGGGATGTAGAACACCTGTCTGCTCCTCTGTGGATAGGATTTCCTCCAGCATAAGCAAAGGCTATTAAGTTTCTTCTCAGTCATAGTCTTTTCTTCCTACCCATTTCTCCCTCTAATCTTGTCTATCCACTTGGCTAATATAATTTAAAATTAACACATTTTAAAAGTCTGGAACTCAGACAGTCACTTGTATAAATTGACTTTACTCGGATCAGAAGGGAGGTTGGAACACATGAAGTCTCATAGTTTTAAAGTTTGTTTGGGTAAGTGAAGCCATGACTTGTTGAACTTTGTTGGACGATCTAAATTCAGGAGCAAATGCCTACAGCCTTATGCAAGCATGCACTATATTTCCACAGCTGGACACTGTCCTGGAAGAACTTGGCCCAAGGAAGAACACCATGTGGACTTTGAGCTTTTTTTAAAACCTGAACTGAATACTTTGTACTTATTTAAATTTAGGGCTATCAGTTTTCATAGTTCTTGGCTGTTGAGAATATCAGAGATTAAATCAGAGGCATCTCAAGCATTGTTGGGTGGATCACGTCTTCTTAGAGTCTTACTGGAACTCTTGCTAACTTCTCTAGAGCGTTGTTTGATAATGAATAGACAAAGGATCTATAGAGCAGTATAGACGTATAATATTAGTCTATAGATATAAGCTTGTGTCAAGTTCTGATACTCACTCAGACTCTTCATATGCATGAGGAGAGTGTTCAGCAAGCGAAACGGCTGAGCTAGTTTTTCTAAAAACTATAGCGTTGGTTGAAATGCAGAAAAGCAGCTGAACTGACCACATCAGTTCCACTGGTAGCGGAATCTAGTCCCTACTTTTTTTTTTTTAATTTTTTTCTCTCTTTTTTTTATTCGATATATTTTTTATTTACATTTCAAATGATTTCCCCTTTTCTGGCCCCCCACTCCCCGAAAGTCTCATCAGCCCTCTTCCCTCCCCCTGTTCTCCCATCCACCCCTTCCCACTTCCCTGTTCTGGTTTTGCCCTATACTGCTACACTGAGTCTCTCCAAAACCAGGGGCCACTCCTCTGCTCTTCTTGTACATCATTTGATGTGTGGATTGTTTTGGGTTTTCCAATTTTCTAGGCTAATATCCACTTATTAGTGGGTGCATACCATGATTAATCTTTTGAGACTGATTTACCTCACTTAGTATGATGTTCTCCAGCTCCATCCATCTGAGTCCCTACTTTTAAGACACTTCAAGACACTCAAAAACGTGTTGGAAACGTATAGATATTAAATTGAATTATGTATAATGGCTGATGATCAATAGTTCCTGACCTGGAATATAGCATTGCCGTAGTCTTGACTTACTATTTCAGAAGGACACTTTTCACGACCACGCCACACAGACTCCCATTATGCTCATTCCATAGTTCTTTCTTCTTCACAATGATTAATATGATTTTCTATGTAGCTTCTTAGTATTTCCATGGTTCTTATATCAGGATTTTTAAAGACATACCAACTTTTACCACAATATTCTCCCTAGTAATGTTTTCAATCCTATGCTAATTCTGCTCAGAAAAGAGAAAAGTAATCAAATATTCACAGAGCTTCAACCACATATCTTTGGGCAAAACTAAAAAACAGGGGAGGCAAAAATGGAAAGAAAGAAAGAAAGAAAGAAAGAAAGAAAGAAAGAAAGAAAGAAAGAAAGAAAGAAAGAAAGAAAGAAAGAAAGAAAGAAAGAAAGAAGAAAGAAAGTCTAGATTCCCCAAACCAGAGATCAAAGGTCCAGATTTAACTGTTCCATTTTCAGCAACTATAGATAACTCTTCTAATCTTGCCATTGCTACTTGATACCCATTCTTAGTCCAGCTGTATGGGGTGGAAAGCCCTGGCCCTTTGAACATTTGTGCACAATTCTTTCATTGTTATGATGGGCTCAAGATTGCCCTGTCTTCTAAAATAACCCCTTGGTTTCTGACCTAAAGATACTGGAAGGCCTTATTTTGCTTCTCAATAGTAGGGAGTTCTTAGGCAAAGTTTTAGCAATTTATCCAACCACAGGAAAGTGAGGGAAATTCTTTAATTCTAATTGTTCCTTCCAAAGTACTTGCTGTAAGGCATTCAGCAAATAGCCTGCTGGGTAATCCAGTTTTCTGAGCTGTAGCATCTTTAAGGACCAGGATTGTCGGTGATAGAAAAAAGATCTATAAAACAGTCTAAATACACAACACTAGTTTATACGAATGGATGTAAAGTCTAATGCATATGCCATCTAATATGCAGATAATGAGGGTGTGTAATGAGTCAATTAACTGAGGCTATCCTGTGGTTCTTAAGCTTGGCTATCAATCCCTCAGACTTTCTGTGAAATTTAATGATGAGAACAGAATTGTCTAATTCTATTTCACTCTACCAAGCATATGTAGCTCTCAAACAGACAAGACTCTAGAACTGAAAGTCAAGATAGGCAATTATCAGGGCATGTACTGCAGGAATATTAAGGGGCAAAGAAAATTCTATCACTTTGGCCCAGGAATTTAATCGAGGGGGGTATTTACTCACATATTTGATTGATTTGACTCTTCAGTGTTTTGAACAAATAAGACTTTAGTTAAGGATTGATGGGGACACCTGGAAATCCCTAATACTTAAATGTAAAGGGAGAATGGGTTCCATCTGCTTCTAAGACAGTGTATCTTGACTACAATTTAAAAAGAAAATCCATTCACTCAGTTGAGAGTCTCTCCCATCCCCATGGTTTATATTTGGTGGACATAAAATGGCCCCGTGATGAGTAGTGGCACCTCCTATTTATCAGGTTTACATTTGGCCCTAGGATTATCTCCAGGCCCCCCAGGCCTCACAGTGTGCATACACTGGATCCACTCTGCCTTCATTTCCTCTAAAATCACAAGTCGTTTTATGTATCTTGATCTCATTTGGATCTGGATGACTAGAGAACATTTAACATTATTATCATAAAGTGTTCTTTAGAGCAGTGGCCAGTCTGCTCATATTAACTAGAATGATACAAATTTGCCCACATATGGTTCTACCTCAGGAAACAAAGTTAAAACAATGTAAAATACTTGGAAAAGTTTGAGCCACCCAACAGCAAGAAATATAGGACCCCTTAAACACTGCCTCTGTTCTTTACCAATATCAATGTGGAAACTTGGAGATTATTCAGAATAACTTAAATAAACATTTAAGAACATAATATTATATAAGAATTTGAACTTTTCAAATTATTTTTGAATTGGTTTTATTTTTTCCCAATCATTTAAAAATGTTATATTTTATACTGTATCTTCCTCTAATTATCCCTTTCTTTCCCTGACCACCCCCCCCACACACACACACACATACAAATCAGTTTAGCAATACTGAATAATTAATCATTATGTTTAAAATTATTTTTATGCACCGGCTTGGATCATTTTGAGTATAAATTAACTGGAACTGTTCCCACTGAGGAACAGTAGAATAGTCCTCGATACACAAAATGTGGATGGTGTGCTGGTCAGTCAATTCAGCAATAAAAGAAGCCAGGATTGGTGACATTCACCAATTTCCCTGGTATATAGACTTTCACATCATCAATTTCAAATCTTAGCCTGAGATCACAGGTTGCTAGGAAAAGATTCTAAAAAGTCATCTCTCTCAAGCCCAGGAGAGGCAGCTCAAGCACACCACTGCCGTATAGCTGCCTCTCCATCACACAAGAAATCCGATAAGATTGAAAAACTCATTCTTTAGGAGAACTCTTCTAGATGCCTGCCTTGTATCTAAAGCCTTCCTCCTACTATATAATTTTCTCCTTCCATGAGAAAATATAAAGGTAGTAGCCATGTTTATATTCTTCTCTGTTATTAGGATTATTGGTGTTCTTAAAAACACAGAAATTCTAAGTGGTAAATTCAATGTATCTAAAGGCGGCTTACAAAATGAAGTAAATTCTATCATTTTCTTTCTCTTTTTTTCCTTTTTTTTTCTTTTTTTCTAAAGCTATCAACAATCCTCGGTTAACCATCCCGTAAACGCCATGTCATCCCAAGCTGCAAATGCTAGGCCTGCTCCAAAGACTCCTGACCATGAAATCCAAGGATCAAAAGAAGCGTTGATTCAAGATTTGGAAAGAAAGCTGAAATGCAAAGATACCCTTCTTCATAATGGAAACCAAGTGGGCAAGCTATCTGTTTCTTAAAGAAGGCTACAAATGATAGTTTATTATATTCCTGACTTCAGTAAGAAAGTTCTGAGACTGAGAATGTAGCTCACTGGTAGAACACTCTAGCATAAGATTAATACCCAGCACAGCTCTACATAAAAAAGTTACTTCTGTCTCTCATAGATCTATACCCATAAAAGCAGCAAGATATAGGATTTGTTTTTAAAAAAAATAAAAAATGGGAACATTTGCTGGCAATTCCTTATAACTGCATGTGAAGTCTGCCTTTTGGTTTTTAGTAGTAAATGGATGAAAAAAGCAAGCAAACCAAACCAAACAAAAAACAAAAAACAAAAAACAACAACAACAACAAAAACCACCCCAGGTATCCTAGATAAAACAATGAAGATTTTGTCTTACACATAATTCTCTCAAATGAGTGTTTGTATAGACTGTGCTGGTACACTTCTGTTAACTCCCCCCTTGAGTGTGAAAGACAAGAGGCAGGAGAATCAGTAACTGAAAGTCAACTTTTACTTTTGAGGTTCAAGTAAGCCTGTACTCCATGATATCTTGTTTCAGTGAGTATGCTAATTAATTAAGTAATCACTATTATCTTCTCATAAAATTTCTGCTTACCAAGCAAATAATGAAAACTACTATTGACTCAACTTTTTTACCCTTAGTGTATATTTTTACACACAAATTAAAACAGTGGTAATTATTATATAAGCTCTTAAGATTCAATTAAATTATCTACTCATCTTTGACAACTAGGCTGTTTGGGAAAGGTGGAAAGTATTATTCAAAAATTAGATTACAGTTTGAGCTCTGAGTTAGAGAAGTGGTTTTAAGAGGTGTGCCTGTTCAAACACCTCTTACGAAATCTCATCACTGTCCTCTAGAGATTGACCTATGAGGAGAAGATGGCTCGCAGGTTGTTAGGACCGCAGAATGCTGCTGCTGTGTTTCAAGCTCAAAACAGTGATGTCCAAGATTCTCCACAGGTAAACTAAAATGATTGACAAGTAACTGTCACCTTTGCTTTTCTTTGAGATGGGACCTTCAGTCTTACAACTGGGTTCAACTGGTCCCCCTTTCTGAGCTTGCTAAGCCCCTGGGACTATAGGGGCACACAACTGTGGCCATCTTGGAACTCCTGTCTTTTGCAATTTATAAGTTGTTTGATGTTTTAAATTGCATTTGTAGCATTCCTTCTATTATGATCCTGAGTTTAAACGCACTACTTGCTGAAAAAAAAATAACTAATAAAATTACTCTATTGGGTTACATCTCTAAGATTAATCAAAGCTCATTTTTAAAACAAAACAAAACCCAAGGAATAACTTCAGAATACAGTGGATACACTCAGACTTCACACCTGACCAACTTAACTCAAAGACACATATAAAGTGGGAAAGGCAAGCTGAGGGCTGTTATCCTTTTTGTCTTTCTCTGGAAGCTGCCTACTGCACCCTCTTAAATAGTCTGCAAGACATGAGCAACAGAGATGGATCTGGGAACTCACTGAGGAAACAATCAGGAAATTAGGACAAAAGATATTTTTTTCTTGTAAAGGCAACTAGACAAACTAGAAAGGAAGGAACTGAGTCTAATGGGGGTAAGAACTAGACCTTAGGCAATGAGCAGTTCATTCATTCATTCATCTACCATTCGACATATTTATGCGGAGCATCAGTTGTGATGAACTCTGGTCAGGGCATAGCCAAGTACAGCCAGAATAAGACATCTCTACTATATATATCTACTAGGTGAAATTAATCAAAAAATTAGTTAATACTCATGACAGTGTTTGAAAGGAAGATGACAGGACTAGAATGAGCAGATAACAGCAGAAACATGATGCTAGAAAGCGTAAATCGTACTGTTTTATACACTCAAACATTAATCCTCACACATTAGCAAGAAATGTTCAATTACAGTGTAACTACAAACAAAAAGACATCTTTGCTATAATTGAAATGCCCTATTTCAGAATATAATATAATGAAACCAAAAGCTTGTTTTAAATTTTTGAAGACTTTTAGTTCTATTAAATTATTAGGTTTGATTTTTTGTTATTTTGCTAAAAATAATAGTCTGTTTGCTGAATTGATAATTTGTCTTGACATTTTATTTAAGGAATGTTAAGACTATCCAAAAAATTTTGACTGGTTTTTTTTTTTTTTTTTTTTTTTTTGGTCGTTTGTTTGGTTTGTTTTTCAAGACAGGGTTTCTCTGTGTAGCCCTGGCTGTCCTGAACTAACTTTGTAGATCAATCTGGCCTTGAACTCAGAAATCTGCCTGCCTCTGCCTCCCAAGTACTAGGATTAAAGGCATGTGGCACTACCACCCAGCTTAGATTGTTTTAAAATGCCAAAATGCATTGACTAAGAGATTTGTCTCAAAATAAATTTTTGTGCTCAGGATTTCTGTGTCCTCACAGATATTCAGAAGTATTTGGGCTGAGACTATAGTTTCTACTTTTTTTCATTCTCCCACTCTGCTAAGCACAGCAATAGTTATACAAAGCAGTCATTAAATATATAATCAATTATAATGCTCATCAACCCATACCTTAATTCTCAAAAATAATTTTCTGGTACTCAATATAAATCATAAAAGATAAATATTCCTTTCTTAAGGAGGAACTAATTCATGTGTCCACGTTTTTATAGTTTTATCTGTATTTCTCAGTGTCCAATGGGATTTTATGCCAGGAGCTAAAAGGAGAAGTATTTTCCAGTCTAATGTGTGTTTACTGTTTTTGGTGGAAGTGCCAGGCAGTAGCTTGACACCCGCTGCCTATTGCCAGCACAAGTGACCTCATGTCTATTCGTGCTTCGCAAAAGGACAACCTGTACTGTGTGTTCCATGTCAAACACATCAGAGGGACACAATATCCTTTATCATAAAACAGTCTTGAAAATTAAGCTACCATCAGACGTGGGTCCAGCTGATTTTCATAAATCACACATGTGAATCCATCTTACTAATTCTGCAGGGCTCTTACTAAAGAAATAGGCAGTTAATTTGCTATATTTTAAATGATAGATACACTGAACCAATCACATCCAAAACAGAAACATTTTTCTCAACTGTAATTAATTAATTCTGTTTCATTTAAAAAGATGAATTACATGTTAACTTTTTCTTTTTCTTTTAATCTCAAGCAACATAACCCAGAACATGCACGGCTGCAAGTTCCCACATCACAAGTAAGGTAATTTTGTTTAATTTGTATGGAGAGATATATTTTGCCATCTAAAATGTTATCCACTTAAAATATAATATGTATATACAGCCCTCACATTTACTATACTCTTTTAAAACACAGTGTGAATTTCCTAGCATCACAGATGATGTTGAAAAATTGTGCATTAATTTTCAGAGCTACCTCAAAGGGAATTTTTAAAAGTATTTTAGTCAAATAGTCAGGACCATGAGTCCATATTAAATAACTTTGTCACAACAAGGAAATCCTAGCACTAACTGTGAGGTACACAGTACTCAATTTAAGGAGCTATTTAAAAAGCAGAGAATCATTTAATTTGTACAAGATGTGTCTAAATTGTGTCTGCCAGTAATCAAATAAGTCACTGAATACATCACCCATAAGGCCTCTCTCTGCTGTCACCATGCCATCAGACGAAACTAGAGGCTCTGGACTTTGTAGCATGATGACCAAACTGATGATCATCTTATGTGAACAGAAAAACAAGGACATTGCTGCAAATCATTATTAAAATATTGTTGTAGAAGTAGATCGTCCTCCAGAGCAGAGGCAAATGACCAGGATGCGATCCAGGAGAAGTTTTACCCACCACGCTTCATCCAAGTGCCAGAAAACATGTCTATTGAAGAAGGACGCTTCTGCAGAATGGACTTTAAAGTAAGAGTCTTTAAATGCTGAAGGCACATTAGCAATAGGATGCTAAGTTCGGGGAAATGCCCCTTTCCCCAAACTTTTACAGCTTGCCACACATCTTGAAAAAACACTGCACAATGATAAGAAATACATATTCTGAAGCTGAGTTGACACAGTTTAAATCTTGACTGTGTCACTTTCCAGATATGTAAATGTCGAGTTATTTAACCTCTCTGTGTTTTACTGTCTCATCTATATAACAGGAATAAGAAAGAGTGCTTTCACCATAAAGTTAGGAAGGTTAGCTGAATAAACATAGGTACTGGGGACACACACTTACACACTTACACATGCATACTCACACTCACACACACACATATACTCAAACATACTTATAATCTCACACATACACTCACACACACACTCACAGACGCATACACATTTACACATACACTCACATTCTCACACACACACACACACACACACTCACACATAGACTTACACATACTCATACACTCTTGCATACTAATACACTCACACACATACATGCTCACACTCACACACACACACACACACAAAACCATGTTGTCTCATGTGCACAACTCTGTAGCTGTCCATTAACCACTTCAAGACATCCTGCTTTTGTCCCCCCAGATCTTCAGGCTTTAAAGGACACCACATCACATTGTGATTATCTTCATTCTGAGAACCCATCCTCATAAAATATTTTTCCAGATTCATTGTCAATGAGAGCTTCTATCAGGGTCAAATGTCTTTACAGAAACACTCAGAGAACTAACATTCATATAAAAAATAGTAGCTCAAGAGTTCTGTTTCCAGGAGAGGGGTTGGAGGTCTTAGGGGAGGGGGGATATCAGGAAAGGTTTTACCATTGGTGAGGTAAATGAAGACAATATTCAATAAAAAAAATTAAAAAAAAAAAGAAAAAAGAGTTCTGTTTCCAAAAGCTATTTATTAAGTTGAAAGCCTCACATAATTGCCTGTGGGACTTTATTTGGTGTCACACTTGTCATTGCTAACCTATTCCTTGTGGGACATAAAACATAAATTAATGTTCTAGATAAAGTGACCAAAAGAGGTCTTAAATAGTCTGAGGTTGTATTTGAATTATATGTGTTCTGCAATAGCCTTAAAGCAATATTGATCTTGTTTTTAATTTCACAGTAAAAATTTACAATAAATATATTCTTAAACTCCTGCTTTGCATTTTCAACCCCCAAATCCAGATGATAAAGTTGTAAAAGTCATAATAGAAACCTGCTGTTTTGTTTCTAGGTGAGTGGACTGCCAGCCCCTGACGTGTCATGGTATCTAAACGGGAGACCGGTGCAATCCGATGAGTTGCACAAAATGATAGTGTCTGAGAAGGGCTTCCACTCCCTCATCTTCGAAGTGGTCAGAGCGTCAGATGCAGGACCATATGCATGTGTGGCCAGGAACAGAGCCGGAGAAGCCACCTTCACAGTGCAGCTGGACGTCCTGGGTAAGCCTCCAAAGAGCTCCTTCACCGGCAGCAGGGCTGAAAAAGAGAGAGCGTTACAAAGGAAAATGTTTTAAAAGGAAAGCCCAGAAGACTTCAAACGTAGACTAACATCTACAGAATCTAGTGCAATGCCAGCCTATATGTACAAGAACAAAAAGGCATTTAGGGGAAACACTGAGATTAGAATGGCAGATTCATCACAAGTTCTTTCTAGAACAGTAATAAGAAAATAATACAATTTTATTTCAATTTAATTATCTGGAGATGTTTGAAGAAATTGTTTATTTTATATATCCCAAGTCACAGACCATTGAAGGGAGTCAAGGCAGGGACTCAAGCAGGAACCTGGAGGCAGGAGCTGAAACAGAAGCCATAAGGAAGCTGCTTGCTGCCTTGTTCCCAGGGCTCGCCCAGACTGCTTTCTCTTTTTTAAAACTTTTAAAATACAATTACATCATTTCCAACTTTCCTTTCCTCCCTCCAACCTTTCCATACCCTCCCCTTCTAACCCCTCCTGTGACCCGCCCTTGATCTCAAATGTATGGTCTCCTTTTCCATCATTATTGTAGATATATAGTAAATAGATCGATAATAGATTAGATAGATAGATGGATAGATGGATGGATAGATAGATAGATAGATAGATAGACAGACAGATAGATATCCTGCTGAGTCTGTGTAGTAATGCTTATAAGTACAGAATTTCAGAGCTTACCAGCTGGTGTTTTACAATTAATACAATTGGGGGCTCATCCCTCAAGAAGACTATTTCTGAGACAGATGTAGATACTCACAGCCAACCATTGGACTGAGGTTGGGGACCTCCTATGGTAGAGTTAGAGGAAGAATTGAAGAAGCCAAAGGGGATGACAACCCCATAGAAGACAGTGTCAACTAACCAGACCCCTGGTAGCTCTCAGAGACTAAACCAGCAACCAAAGAGCACACATGGGCTAGTCCAAGCTCCCAACCCCCTGCACAATGTAGCAGAGGACTGCCTTGTCTGGCCTCAGTGGGAGAGGATGTGCCTAATCCTGTAGAGACTTGATGCCCTAGGGAAGGGGAATGCCCAGGGGGGGATAGTGGGGGTAAGCACTCAGAGGTGAAACAGAGGCAAATAGAGTAATGAATTCTGGGAGGGACCATGGGAGGAGGGGGCAAAATTTGGGACATAAAAATAAAATTATTAATTAAAAATAAATAAAATAAAAGAGAAAACTATAGAAGTATCTAATAAAATTGAAGGACATTAAAATATTAAATAGAAAAATGGCTTGACTTTCAAAAAGAGAATGTATTTATCAGAGTATTAGTAAAATT
The DNA here is from genome assembly GCF_947179515.1 of Apodemus sylvaticus. Lineage (NCBI taxonomy): Eukaryota > Metazoa > Chordata > Mammalia > Rodentia > Muridae > Apodemus > Apodemus sylvaticus. The sequence continues at coordinate 53,848,969 of NC_067484.1, read as the reverse complement.
ATACATACACATAGACCAATAGTAATCATGGAGGAAGAAGCTAAAGTTTGAGAGTGAGGAAGTCATGGGAAGAGTTGAAATAATTAGGGGGGGGGCTGGAATAAAGAAAGGAGGGGGAAAGAGATGTAACTATAATTTAATTAAAATACGTATTTTTCAAAATAAAAAAAATCAAACAGAAAAACAAAAACAAAAAAGCAAACAAACAAAAAAGGACCAGACCAGTTCTCCCTCTCTCAGCAGTCAATAGTTACCTATAGCCCTTTGACTAAGGGTGGAGCCCTGTGAGGTTCCCCCTTCCATGTTAGCACATCAGAACAAGGTGTCCTCCTTGTTCAGGTCTTGTTTGGGCAGCCATAATGTTGAGGTCTCAGGAGCAAAGGCTCCCTATAGTTCTAGACTGCGAGACACAATCTCACAGCAGAATTCTTGTTCCTATGGCTCCTACAATCTCTCTGTCCCACTTTCTAAGGTGTTCCATGAGCATTTGGTGCAGGAGTTGTGCGGTAGATGTATCCCCTGAGGCTGCATACCTCACAGTCAGTTGTTCAATGTATTTGAACCGGGTGTGGGGTTTAATTATGGTCTCTGTGTCTACTGCAAAGAAAAGCTTCTTCGATGAGTGGTGAGAGCTACACTTGTCAGTGGGCATAAAGTGAGAAATTATGCTGGTTTAGAAAAGCAATGGCAGACAGTATGTTCTTTTCTAAGATCCATGAATCACTGGTCCCAGCTAGCTGGTTAGGCTTCCAGGACTAGGTATGGTTTCCTTCCTGTTGAGTCCCTTAAGTCTAATTAGCGAGCTGTTGGTTACTGCCAGTGCCTGTGCCACTACTGCACCTTTAGGGATATCTTGGAATGCTGGTCATTGTTCATCAGAGCCATGTAGGACTATTGCGTGCTTTACCCTTTGGCCAATTTCCATCACTCCTTTTGGTATTATGATAGTTAGTCCTTGGAAGGGAGCTTTAACCCCTCCATTCCTGCTATTTCCCCTCTCTAGGGCTCCTTCAGCCCATCCCTTCTATTACTATTAATTTTCCTGGTTTCTGCAGTTACTCCAAGTTACAGACTCACATTTTAAGACTTGGATTTTAAAAAATCACATATGAGATACCAAGTGTTTCTTTCTGGGTCAGGGTTACCCCACATAATATATTTTTAATTCCATCCATTTATTTGCAAATATCATTATTATTCTCCATTCCAAGGGAATACTATTTATAATGTACATGTATACACATTTTCATTATCCGTTTGTCGGCTGGAGGGCATTTAGATTGTTTCCATTTTCTAGCTACTATGACCAGAGCAGCAATGAACACAGCTGATCAAGAATTGGTAGGGAGATTAGTATATAATTTTAGAGGGAGCAAATGAAATAAGCATTTGTTGATATCTCTAGAAGAGAATTTCAAAGTAGAAATTGTAGTCTAATAATTAATCTGCTGTATAGCCTGAAATGTAACCATCCTCACTCATGGAATACAGAATTGCCGTAGGCTGTCATAATGTGAAATCATACTTGAAAAATGGAGAGTGGGTGTTAATTTCCAGCTATGCACTATATTCTATTTACTAGGAAATTAATATCCAATTATAAACATCCCTTATACCCCCCCCCAAAAAAAACCTACTCCTTTGGGAAAACAGGGTCTGACAAACTTCCACTTCACACTATGGCAAGATAACCCTATAAAACCTCATGTACAGTTTTTAAATTTTACAATGTAAGTACTTTAAATATATCATATTTAGTGCATTAAGCTGTTACTGCATAAGAAATATTTAATAAGTCATTGTTTGTTTCATAAAAGGCTGACTGGGTTAAAGGATGAACAATGTTCTTGAGCTTATAGTCTGCATAAATCAATGAAAGATCTTTAAGATCATGCTAGAGATTGAGGGAAGTCATCAAAGCAGAAAATAAGACCCAGATGTACATGCTTGCTCAGTACACACACACTTCGTGCTATTAAGCTTTGGGTAAGTCACATTTGTGTCAGTGGCTTTGCAAGAAATGCCCTATTCCAGCTGAAAGAGACCTGGGCTGAAATCCATCCATCTGCTTCATTTCTTCTTTAGAAAAGCCAGCTTCAGTGTTAAGTCACCACTTCCTATTTCTTCTTGTTGCAAGTGGTTTGATGCTTACTGTCCTGTGCATGTTATTATCAGTTTATAAAGTATCTCTTCTGTCATGTTCAGATAGATATGTCGCTACCACCTGGAGCTGCTTTGATTGTGGTGTTTTGGAAGGTGTAGTTAGCAAAAGATAAAACTGAGGCCCAGAGAAAGTAAACAAAAATGTTCCAATCTTAGCTCCTGAAGCCAATAGAGATTTTATTTTGTAGGGTCAAGGATGGAGCCCACAGCCCTGCACATGCAAGACAAACTCTCCACTGAGAAGTTGCATCCCCCAATAGGGATCTGAACTGTAGTTTTCTGCTACTCTTCCCATCACACGTGCTGTCTTCCTGTAGATGAAATGACTCATCTACATAAACATGCTTATTATTTCAATAAATCAGTATGTTCCATTATAAGAACTCTGAATATTGTAAGATAGTAATGTATGTTATAGTATTTTGTCTAACAGTAAAAAGGTTTCCAATTCTGACATTGCTTTTTGAAGCTTTAATGTTAATGTACAAATTTCATAATATTTTAATTTGTCCTAATATCATCTTTATTGATTTCCTACCACTATCCAGCAAAAGAGCATAAAAGAGCACCAATGTTTATCTTCAAACCACAGAGTAAAAAAGTTTTTGAGGGAGAGTCAGTGAAGCTAGAGTGCCAGATCTCCGCTATCCCTCCACCAAAGCTTTTCTGGAAAAGAAACAACGAAATGGTCCAGTTCAACACTGATCGGATAAGGTGAGACAAGACAGTCTGGACTGATGTGCACATAGGTTGGGTGAATCTAGTTATGCTTTTTACACGCACTACAAATATAAATTACACAATTATTACCTTAGGTTGTCTATTCTTAAAAATACATATTTAAGCCAGATTCAAGTAATCCTAAAAATAGGCACAAAAGAGCCTAGAGTTCATCTTTTGTTGGCTGTGAAGAACCAGGACTATACAAAATAAATGTCATAAAAAAATTAAAAAGGAATTGCTTGGGGGAGCAAGAGAGTGTGTTATGAGTTTCCTAAAGGTGCAGTCTAGGGTCTTGTGCATGCTAAACTGACACCCTCCTACCAAGTTATACCTCTACTCATAGCTGGGGTATCTAACTTAGGAATACTCAATAACTACATAGCATTGATTAGACACAGTCTTTGAATTTCTTAACAGACTCTTCTTATTAGTTAGATTCTATAAGGGATGCAATATCATTTAACCTTTCACCCCAGATAAAAGAATTTTAATTCCTGACCCTTTGTTTTTGTCCACTTCTTTTTAGCTTATATCATGATAACGCTGGAAGAGTAACTTTACTGATAAAAGATGTAAACAAGAAGGATGCTGGATGGTATACAGTGTCCGCAGTCAATGAAGCTGGCGTGACCACGTGTAATACAAGATTAGATGTCACAGGTATATCATGGAGCAACCCAATTTAACCGGAATTAACCTGTTAAACTGAGAAACACCTGGATCAGAATTGTGTTACATATGGGCAAATGTTCCTCCAAAATAATTTTCCCACCATATCTGTCAGTGACTGCTAAGTTCAATTAGAATATGTTAACCCATTTTTCTGAATTAATTTTTATTTATTTCAGCCCGTCCAAACCAAACTCTCCCAGCTCCTAAGCAGCTGCGTGTTCGACCAACTTTCAGCAAATATTTAGCGCTAAATGGGAAAGGTTTGAATGTGAAACAAGCTTTTAACCCTGAAGGAGAGTTTCAGCGCCTGGCAGCTCAATCCGGACTCTACGAAAGTGAAGAACTTTAACAACTTTGCCCACAGGGAAAACACAACTTCACTACTACCAATATATCTGATAACATTGTGGGAAAAAAATCCATGACTGTATTAACAGATTGTGGCTTTACTTAGGTTGTATAACTAACTCATATTTAGAATGTTATTTACCCTCTGACTCTGGTACAGCCTGTCTGTTCCTCTGTCCTGTGAAGCCAACAGTAAATTAAGTATGAGTTTGTATTGTAAAAGACTGTTTTAAAATACAGTGTCTTAACACTGAAGTCATTTAACAACTGTGAGTTATGAACCAGAAACATTTTAAACACCACTAATGCTTGCAGTAAAGTTTATGGGTATTGCTTAACAAACATTTATTTACCTGTTTTCTCTTATAGGAATACTAACATGATATAGATTATCTGAGTGTTCCACAATTTCACATCAAAAGAATAAAATTTGAGCAATTAAGACAGAATTGTCTCATCTTCAAGAGAGTGGAGAATGATCTTCCTGATCAAACTTGTGGTTTTTATATGTGAAACAACACTCAGAAAAAAATACTGTGAATAACAAATTCCAAAACAGAAATGTTGTCATTCCCAAGGAAGCCATGAAGCTCACGAATCAGGCAATTCCCTCTAAACATGCCTCCCGTGACTTACCCTTGGAAGGCAATCACAATAACAGCAACATTGTCCTCAGTTCATGAACTACTTCAGTGGAACGAGACCTATCTCCAAGTCATCTCCAAGTTTTGTGTATTTAATGTAAATTTCCATACTGCTTGAGGATTTGGCCTCCTACATTTTCCAAATCAAATAACTCGCTGCATTGGACAGTCTAATTTTGTGACACCAACCTCCCCACCCTCAGAGTGCAAGCCCAGAAAGATACAAATCCTTTCGTGAAACTATCTTAATCTAGAACAAGAGTGTTTTCTTTGCCGTGGGCAATCAGTCCACTGGCTGCAGCCTTTGCTTGGTCTCTTCTGTTCCTTCGATGAAAGACGGTCTTCGGCCCTCGCTACTGTGTGGCCTAGTTTTGCTTTATATCTGCACATAAACAGCATTTATCCACACTGCTCACCACTTCTTACAGAGCAGGAACAAAAGTGGTTTTATCTTCTGCTTTCAAAACAACTCAGAGGCATTCTTCATAGAGAACTTTGGACAGAATTTCATTTTCGTTTCCTCTTTTACAGCCATAGAATTTGTCCTGTCCTCCATCCTGCTGGGTTTGACTTTCCTTCACTCACAGCCAATTTTTTTGGTGGGGGTGGACGGGAAGCTACTTTTTCTATAGTTTGTCTACAAATCTTTGCATCTTTGCAAAGTTCCTGGGCAAGAGGTTGATCTGGGCTCCCAGGGCTTCTGTCATTGCCCATCCTGGCCTCTGCTCATAGAACCACTTCTTAGTGTGGTTATGGGTGGGAACACACACGTGTGGAGGTCAGAGGACAACTTAGCAGGAACTAGTTCTCTCCATATCCCACGTAGGTCCCAGAACTGTGTCAGGTTTAGTGGCAAGTATCTTAACTGGCTGAGCCATCTTCCTGCCCCCAGCGACAACTCTTGAAAACAACCAGTTGCTCCAAGTAGTAGGGACAGCAAGGTCTCACAGCAAAGCCTGTGGGCATTGACATCCCTGGACTTCACTGCGACTTTGGGAAAATTATTTAATCTCTTGGCACTTTGGCTTCCTCAAGCTCTAGCTGAAAATGAAACTAAACATACACTAAATGCTAATAGTTTTCAGGAAAAAGAAGCTCATTATAATTAATTGTTATAACTTTTCAGGCCCAAAGTCAGAAGCAGATGTCCAGGGGAGAAGAGGCAGATGCCCCTTTGTATGAGACCTACATTCTTCAGAATTCATGTTGTTAGGCCTTGGGGCTGCCAGGAAAAGGGATCCACTATCGTGCATTTCCTCATTGAATGGGAGAGTTTCCTTGGGCATTTCCAAGTTCCTCCAGGCGCTTCCTCTCCCTGGGGACAAGGACACTTCTGGTCTTACCCTCACTTGCTTCATAAGCTCTGCTTTTAGCAGAATCTGAAATGCACACAGAGAGTCAGACCTTAGCCCTAGGAGGGCATTTGTATATAAAGAGGAAATAAACCCTGAGTGAACAAGGAGGGTTCTGTCCCCAGAATTAACAAAATGCATGAAGAGGAAATAAAGTAATTACACTTTCTTTTTTGTGTAAATAATTTATTTTTATTTTCTGTGCATTGGGATTTTGCCTGTATGTATGCCTGTGTGAGAGGGTTGAATCCCCGGGAACTGGAGTTACAGACAGTTGTGAGCTGCAATATGGGTGCTGGGAATTGAACCCGGGTCCTCTGAAAGAGCAACAGTGCTGCTCTTAACCTCTGAGCTACCGTTACAGCCTTGGAAACTACATTTTCTATACATTTTATTGTCTGAGTAAAATGCTGTTCCTTAACTAAAGGTAAATTATATTTTATATTTTTTATAGCATTTACTGCTAACTGCTATGGTTTGTATATGGCCCCAGTTTGTGACTAGAAACTTGGCCCCCAATGCAGTAGGGTTAAGAGAGGGCCATAGAGAAGAGATTGGGTGATTGGGAGCTATTTTGGCATTATTAAACCTACAGATTGGCATTCTCAGTAATTATAAATATATACCAAAGAGAAATGCTTGGAACAACAACATTCTATAACCTACCTGAAAAAAAATGAAGATGTCTAAATAGACTCCCGTGTCTCTCAGTCTGACAATCAGGTAACCCCATAGAAATGGGAATTTCCACAGGAATCTCACTCTGGGAGAAGAAAAAGCCCCAGCCAGAGAGGAAGCTTGTCTCCCAAAAACAGATTCACAGTTTTTAACAACTTGTCCCATTACAGTAAGAATCTGAAGTCTAGATAATAATTCGTCAATGGTAGGGTTCACTACATCTTGACCAGCTTAGATGTGCATATCCTTGGCCTCCTATTTAAGTTTTAATTTCACATTGGGACCCCAAAGACGGAGTTAAGAGATTCATTGGATCTCTTTGTCCCTCTTCCTAACATGGCCCAATTTGAAGAAAATCAGTCTCTGTCTCTGTCTCTGCCTTTCTCTCTCCCTCCCTCCAAACCCCCATCCTATCCCTCCTCCTTTTTGCCTCTATGAAGGTGCTCCTCTACTCCCCCACTCCCATTTCAGTGCTCTAGCATCCCCCTACGCTGGGGCATCAGGCCTCCACAGGACAAAGAGCCTCCCTCCCATTGGTGTCAGGTAAGGCAATCCTCAACTATGCATGTAGCTGGAGCCATGGACCCATCCATGCATATTCTTTGGTTGGTGGTTTAGTCCCTGGGAGCCCTGGGGTGGAGGTCTGTTAGTTGATATTGTTGTTCCTCCTATGGGGTTGCAAACCCCTTCAGCTTTGTGATAAAGTATTTGCCTAGCATGCAGGTGACTCTGATCTTGATCCTTGCAAACTTCTGAGTTTCTGATACAAGGTTTTACTCTGTGATCCAGAAAGACCTGAACTAAGGACCTTCTTGCCTCAGTTATACATTTTCTTCTGATATGTGTGTGTATGTGTGTCTATGTGTCTGTGTATATGTATATACATACATATACATATATATATCATATACATCATTCACATTATATACATCATACACAGATACATGCACATACACATACATATACATATAGTGCTGTTTAGCATGGGATGTGATTTACTCTGGAAATTTGGGAAGCATTTTAGAATACCATGGAGATTCTCTTTCTCCTTCAGCAATTGTAGGAACATATTGGGATAGGAGGTGTTGAGATAGAGGCATCCCAGCCACTCAGCTGTCACAGAGAGAACAGTGGACTGGACATGTACAAAAAAGTAATCTTATTTTGTGTCAGGTCACCATTTTTATAGTGCTTGCTAAAACAGCATAAAACCAAGACTGCCTAACGGCAATAGATTATATGTCCAATAAAGTGAATGAAATAGGTAGATACAGTCATATAGGGGATATAGCCATATGTAAGATTATTATTTGTGATTTTTTTAAAACATCATTTATAGCCGGGCGGTGGTGGCGCACGCCTATAATCCCAGCACTCTGGGAGGCAGAGGCAGGCGGATTTCTGAGTTCAAGGCCAGCCTGGTCTACAGAGGGAGTTCCAGGACAGCCAGGGCTACACAGAGAAACCCTGTCTCGGAAAAAACAAATCCAAAAAACAAAAACAAAACAAAACATCATTTATAGAGTAGAAAAGGCAGAGACACTCAGCTCTTCCAGATTAAATTATACCAATAAGACTTAACAATTTAGGGCTGAAGAAGTGACTCAGCAGTTAAGGGCACAGGACACTCCTGCAGAGGACTTGGGTTTGATCCCCATAATCTATATGACAGCTCACAATCCTCTGTCACTCCAGTGCCAGGGGATCTGACACCTGTGCTGGCCTACATGGGCACCACACATGTACCAGACACACACATGCAGGCAAACGCCCAAACACATAAAAAAAATTAAACAACAAGAAGATATGACAACCATTGCAATATACATCTTGGATTGGCTCCTGAGTCAGAACCACAGGTAGTTTTCTTTTGCAATAAAAAATATTAGTGGGATAATTAGTGAACTTTGAACAAATACGTGGACTCATTCACTCTTTTATCGCCATCAAATGTCTGTTGTATTAGAATTAAATGCGAGTCTGAACCAAAGATATGAGTTAGGAGTGTGTCTAACTTGGACATGTAAAGTGGAATGAGCACCCTCTGCTGGTAGAAGAGTTTCTTTGATTCAGACCCTGGTTGAGTCTACACAGGGGAGGCTTTTGCATGGAGTGGTGGTGTCAGTCATGCACAGTTCAAGCAATCCAAACTAATGATTGTGGCGATCAGTGATATGGGGAGTATTTCTCGGGTTTGCTTGCTGTTACTAAGCAGGAATTCTTCTAAAGAATTCAATATGAGGTATTATGTGTCCGCCTTTCTTCCCATTAAAAAAGGCTATTGGTTAAGAAGAAACAGATCCAACAACAAAATCCACTCAGAGACTTAATGTAACAGTGCTAATTTAAATGCTGAGACTTTATGCAGTCAACAAGAGGAAACTGGTTTGGAGATTTCTACTTTTTTAATGACATTGTCACTTAAAAATAAAGTCCTTAAATGTTTTTTTTTTTAATTGTTCCTCCTGTTTTTTCTTCCACTTCAGAGAATGTTGTTTTAGCAGCAGCTTAGCATTTTCTTGCTTTTACATTTTCTCCATTGACTGCTTTCTCTCTGTTCCCATACTGGTGTGCCTGAGGGTAAGATGCGATAGTGGTAAGGAGTAGATGAAGGAAAAGAAGAGAGCCTAGAGTCTTACTGTTGCTTTATGCAACATATATTTATACATATGCCTTTATTCAACACCAAGGGCCTTGCAGGAGGAACGACAAACGGCTTTAGAACTCATGGAATGCAGCCCATGGGTTACCGCAGCCACACGGGCGAGCCTCAGTGTGGGTCCTGAAGACTTTGTGCTGTTAGGGAGTTTTGCTCTGCTTGCTGCCCTCACATCCTTCTTAATCTAGGAATTATATGAAACCTCTAAGGGGGGCTTCCAGCCTCTCATTTGACAGTCTCTCTGGCACTCACAGTAATAATGTTTGATGTCTTTCAGGCATTGCTGCCGGACCAGATTAGTGATCCAATCACCACCCTGGGAAAGAACTTAGAGATGTAGATTGTCAGCAATGACCACTACCCTTAGAAAACATTTGAAAAATAAAATTGTTAGTGAACCTAGGTTGAGATGTCTTTACTACTGGCTCAGATATAGAAAAAAAATCTTAGGAAACAATTTAAAGTTCAGAAAGGCACACTCGTATTAGTTAAGCTAGGGACCTTTTGTTGTGTTTTATAAAAAAAGAAAGGACCAGGATATGTTTGGTAGAGGCATGGTATGGTGAGATGGAAGGGGGTACCTCCGCAGGCCCATGCTGAGACATCCCTTCCCTCTGAGGTACCAGCCATAGGATGGATATAGTGTAGAATAGAGTTTATTTAGGACATGGGGAGGGGAGTTGTGGAAGTAGAGGCAGAGAGAGAGATAGGGAGAGAAGAGAGTCTGGCTAGGAACACATGGAGAGAGGGGGAGGGGAATGGGGAGAGAAGGGTCAGAGAGAAAAGAGGGTAAGAGGGTCAGAGAGCAAGAGAGCAAGAGTCAGGAGGGGGCAAACAGCCCCTTTCATAGTGAGTCAGGCATACCTGGCTGTGGCCAGGTAACTGTGGGGCAGAGCCTAGAAGGAATGCTAATACCTTTCGTTGGTCAGAGAACAAGAACAAAGGTAGCATTGGCTGACCTGACTCTCAGAGGCTGGCCTGGTGAGATTGATTTCTTATACCCATTTCTGCCTTCAAGTTCCTGATGTCATTTAAGACTTGCTGATGAGTAGGTATGCATTTTGAGGATTTAAGGTAGATATGGCTGGTTTTTACATAAAATTTTAGATTTATGACTCTTTTAAGAGTCTTACAAGATGTCTTTTAAAGATAAATAATAAAATAATTATTCCTTTCTTTGTAACCACAAATCGCTGCCAGCCAGTAAGAGAAGCTTGCTGGGAAAACTGTCTCACTTGCTCACACTCTGTTAATTTATAGCAAGTTGCTTAATATACGTCAAATAGGAGTCGGGTTTGGGAAATAATTTTTCTTCACCTGTACTACAGAATGTTATTCCTTGTAAAGGTATTGGGGAACACACTGGTTTTTCATAGTCACTCACTAGAAGAAAAATAGAATACAATTACATTGTAATTTTGTACTGCTTGAAAGATTTTGCTGGGATATATAAGTTATAGAAGAAAGAATAAAGAATGAGGGTTGGAGCATCCATCAACTACATGTATGTGTAAGGTTTGTTTGTGTGGTGGGTTAGAGCATTGTGCCTTACATCCATCAACCACATGTATCTGTACATATGTACAAAGTTTGTGTAAATGGAGGCTGGAACATTGTTCCTTCCACCCATCATATATATGTATGTATGCATGTATGTAAAGCTTGTCTGGGTGTGTGTTGGAGCTTGCTCCACTCAGTAATTGTGTGTTTTTATATATGTATGTATGTAAGTATGTATGCATATATGTATGTGTGTGTATACATGTGAATTTTTGCTTTCTTTCTCTTTCTCACTGGCCCCAAGGAGTTAAAAGAGTTCATAGTTTTGCCATAGGGAGTGCCAGCCCTAGGAAATGAGCTTTGTTCCCTCAGAATAAAAATCTGCTGAGCTGCTTCTCTAATCCGTGGCTGACTTTGGCAGTAATCCCTGTAAATATCTGGATCCACCTCTGTCAGAGGCTCTAAGCACTGACCCCCAATGACTGCCTGCCTCAGTTTACCCACCACATGGATGCCAAAGCTGGTTGTTGGCAATTTAATGCAGGCATTTGTTTTACATTTTAGGGTACTGAGTTCTGGGGATCAACACTAGGAACTTTTATGTGCTAGGCAAACATTCTCCAAGAGAGCTACAAACACCCTCAGTGTGTTATTCTTACAATTTATATGTTTCATTTATGTTACAGTTCATATATGGAGTGTCTCTCTAAAGGCCATCCTGCTAAAGACCTGGTCTCCAGATGGGCATTTCTAGGAAATAGAAGAACCTCTAAAAAGTGTGGTCTATTAGGAGGTCCTTTGGTCACTAGGGAAATATGTCCAGGGAGATTATTTGAACCTAGTAGCTAGCCAAAACTAGAATTCAGTTTTTCCAAACTCACAGCAGGAATTCTGTTATAGGGAGAGTGACAAACAACTATTAATGCCTGTACAGTAGTTTCTAGCAAAAATTTTCTTTTAATGTACACATAACTCACAATAAAACATCTCAAAATCTAAAATATATTACTTCACCATTTAAATAGCTATTGTTTTTATTTGTGTGTGCACCTGAATGTGTGTACAGGTGCCGGCAGAGGCCAAAAGAGGCCACCAGATTATCTACAGCTACACTTATAAGCAGTTGTGAGCTATTCAACACAGGTTCTGGAACCAAAACTCTGGTCCTCTACAAAAGTAGCAAAAACTCTTAATTATTTAATGTTTATAGACCTTTTAATTTTTATAAGCGTAATTCTGATTCCACTGCCCCTTAGTTATAAAGATTAAATAGTGTATTTTATAACTATAAAGGTTTTTATCCATCCAATTATTAATACCCAAATTAATATTATAATTTAGAAGACCCAGCATCACCTTTCTCTCAAAATCAAGTTTCAATTTATAGGTACTTGTCAACCCAAGGGCCATGAAGAATGAGATAGGGGTGAGGCTTTGGGTTTTGGAAATTATAGTTCAGAGTACTATCTATTGTACATAGTCCATCTCTTAGAAACCTATGGGTGAGAAGGCTGGGCACAGATGTAAATAGACAGAAAAAACGCCTAGCAAGATGCTTGATAATAAACATCTCTAGAAATTTAAATTGAAGCAGCACTGTGTTAATAGAGTTAGCACTGTGTTAAAATTAGGGAATTACTTACATCTAAAATGATATGTTACAAAAAAAATTGAAGAAAGACTTCCTTCACTGCTCCAGCAGGGAGCTAGTATGTTCTTTGTTCCTATTCCACTGCTCCACAAGGATCAACATCAGTTGGCTTTATACCACTGTTTCACTACTATGTCTGCTAAAGCTATACTAAAGTCCAAATAGGACAACTAATAAAAATAATCACTAAGGTACCTCCTTGGTCAATGCAAAGATAGTCAGTACAAATAAAATGTGCATATAGGAAAGGTCTCTTACCTCTACCTTTACCAACCTCTGTGCTCTATTGATCAATTTCCTATCAGCAGCATCCACACTCCAGAAGGGTTTTTTTTTTTTTTTTTACCACCAGAGCACATCTTACTGTTGGCAGGCAGGACACAGTCTTGCCTAAGAGCAACCCTCTGCTAATGACTGATGACGGGGTTTTATGTATAAAATTTCCATATCTCAGTAACTTTTCTATTACTCTGAAAAGACACAATGACCAAGGTAATTTATGAAAGAAAGAGTTTATTGGGTTTACCATTTTAGAGGGTGAGTCCAAAACTATCATAGTGGGGAGAATTACATCAGGCAGGAAGTCATGGTGCTAGGAGCAGTAATCAAGAGTTTACATGTTGAAACAACAACCACAAAGCAGAATGCTCAAAGCCAACCTCCAGTGGCATACTTGCTCCATCAAGGCCACACCTCCTAATCCGTCCCAAAGAGTTCCACCAACTGTGGACCAGGCATTAAAATATATGAACCTATGGGGACCATTCTCATTCAGACTATATCTCATCTTCTTCTGTGGATTAACTCTGAAGTGTGCTTTACACTGATCTCCAGAATTCATCAGTAAAAGATTAAATCCATTAAGTTCCAGTCACCCATAAATTTTAAAATGGGTTATTTATTTGTTTATTTATTCTATATATATGAGTGTACCATTGCTCTCTTCAGACACACCTTAAGAGGGCATCAGACCCCATTGCAGATGGTTGTAAGACACCATGTGATTGCTGGGAATTGAACTCAGAACCTCTAGAAGAGCAGTGAGTGCTCTTAACCACTGAGGCATCTCTCCAGCCCTAACATTTTCTTAGTGACTTTATTATCATCCTTGACTAGCTTCCTCATAGTTGCAGAATTTTAGCAGAAACATTGTATCTAGCATGAATCTGAAGTGATAGCACTTGAACTTTGAAGTAGCCTTTTGTCAGTAATTGCTATCTGGGATTTTTATGGGGCTTTTCTTTCAAAAAATTCTCAGAGTCCTTGTATAACTTAGTCTCAACATGCCGGACAAACCAGGAAGTCTTGTATGGTTGAGTATTTCTAAGGTGATGGGGCTTTCAAGTCAACCCATAGATCAGATAGGAAGTTTGGGTATGAGGAAAATTATTTGCTAATGGTGCCTTTTTTGTGTGTAACAGTAAAAAGGACTTCTGTGTAACAATGAAAAGTTTCTAGGTGCTTCTAGGAGCCAGGTATGGTGAAGCACACCTTTAATCCCAGCACTTGGGGGGCCAAAGCAGGTAGATCAAAGCCAGACTAGTCTATAAGGTAAGTTCCAGGACAGCCAGAGCTACACAGAGAAATCCTCTCTTGAAACAGAGAAAGTGCTTCTTGGAAGCTGCCCGTGTTCAGTCCCTGAGAGATGATCCCCTGCTGCTGAGAAGCTTAGATTCATCCTGCAATGGCTCTCTTCTTTGATCAATCATCCCATACAGCCTAGAACACCAACACCTTGTTATATGTTTTCTAGGATTGCTTTGCTTCATACTAGTTGAACTCAACTCCTCTTCCAAGGCCTGCTTCTTCTGAAATCTAAGACCCACCCCACCCCCCCATGAGAGGAGTTGATAAAAAGAATGGAATACTACAGCCTGTGTTTCCCTCCATTATTCCCAGAATGATTTGAGCCTGGAAGCATTTTTGTTCTTGGGGATTTCGTTCAGCCAGAAAGAATGAATAAGATGCTTTGAAAATCTTTCTACTCCCCTGATTTTTTTAGGCTCCATTTAGCTGTTAAATAGGCAAATGAATGGAACTAGGAAATATCATCCTGAGTGAGGTAACCCAATCACAAAAGAACACATACGGTATGTACTCATTATCATTAGCCCAAAAGCTCAGAATACCCAGGATAGAACTCAGACCATAAGAAGTTTAAGAAGAAGGAAGATTGGTGTAGGTACTGAGACCTGCGAGGCTTGTGATGTCATACAAGTGACAATTAAGACAATGTATAGGTCTGTTGCCAAGGCAACAGCCGCAGTTTACCCAGAATTCCATAGCCCACCTTTACCTGTAACTACATCATCACCCATATATAACCAGGCAGCATTTCTCCCCTATCTTCTTTTTCTTTTTCTTTTCTCTCTTTCTCTCCTTCCTTCCCACCCGATACCCCTTCCCCATCTTAAATAAAGTCCCACGTGGAACTGTTTGGCCTGGTGTATCTCATTGTGGCCCACGTCTCCACCGCACACCGCATCCCAGCGGCCTGCGCGGCGAGCAAACAGGATCTTTTGTGCAGAAACCAACAACTGGGACTGGAGAGATGGCTCTGCGGTTAAGAGCATCTTAACTTCTTAAAGGTCCTGCTCTTCTTAAAGGTCCTGAGTTCAAATCCCAGCAACCGCATGGTGGCTCACAACCATCTGTAAAAGGGATCTGATGCCCTCTTCTGGTGTGTCTGGTGGCTACAGTGTACTTAGATATAATGATAAATAAATCTTTGAAAAAAATAAAAAGGAAGACCAAGTGTGTCACAGACGGTCCCAGCCAGGAACTTTCTGATCTGTGGGGGAACTCTGGATCTCAGAAGAGGAACAGGTTTGGTGGAATGACAGACAGAAACAACCACACACAGAGGCAGTTAGAATCTGAATGTATTTTTCTGTTTTGAGGCATGAGCCTTTTAAGCATGAGGGATTGACATTTACGCATCAAAAGATGTATCCTGTAAATCCGGCACAAGGAACAATTAGCATAACCATTTGGCACAAGGAAGTATAAAATCAACCAGGTAAAATGTAGGTAAAATGTTTTCCCGTGTAACAAATTTAGAAGCTCGAACACAGACAACATCAATCTTCTTGATATAAACCTTTTAAAGAGACTTTAAAGGACATTTTGTCAAACTCCCTGAGTCTAAATGAGTCTTTGTGAGTAATAAGTATGAACTGCATCATGAACTACACCTGGATAAGTTAAGAATGTTGTTTTGGCCAAAGACTCTCTAGATGGGGTCTGCAAGACAGACGCAGTTCCTCACAAGAGTCCTTTGAGGCAGCTCTGAGCTTTGCACCAACTCAAATGTAAATTCTTTCTAATTTGCCCAACACCCACTGGTTCTGGCAAGGACTTTGTATGAGGTTCCTCAAATGTAAATATCCTCTAATCTGAGCCTATTGTCTAAGATCAGACCTAAACCCACCCACTGGTCCAGCTAGGACAACGTATGAGGGTCAAAAACAAACAAACAAAAAACCAAAAAACCAAAACCAAAAACAAAAACAAAAAACAAAAGGAACATGTAATTTTAGGGTTCCAGGAAAAATTCTACTACCTGCTATTAATGCTTTTCATACCATAGTGTCAGAGCTATACTTCATTTATACACTGTTGGGAGGTAAATGTAATTATGTAAATGACTGGAGCAAAGCATTGCAGAATTTTCTGGCTAGTGACTTACTAGAAGATGGATTCTTTTACATCTTAATTTTCTTGTTTTTTCTTAGTCCTGGCTACTAAGAAGGGGGAGAGTTGAGGAGCAAAGCAAATTGCCAAGTGAGATTTTCGGCTTCTGATTAGAGGTGTTCCAGAGAGCTCCAGGAGACTTTTCTCACCTCAGTCTATAAAACTTTGTCTTACAGAGTTTACTGGAACTGCTGCAGCACAAGTGAGGATGCTTCAATCCTACTTAGAAGGGGGAACAAAATAATCATAAGAGATGGAGGGAGAGACCTGGCTGGGAGAGAGGAGGGGGAGGGGGAAAGGGGGGCAGGATCAGGTATGGTAGGAGATGGGGGAGATGTATAGAGGGTCAAGAAATTGAACAGAGGTATGTAGCAGTGGGGGATGGGGAGCCACTAGACCCAGTTGCCAGGGAAGCAAGAAGTTCCCATGACCCAGTGGGAATGGCATTAGCCGAAAGACCCAACAAAGAGAAGACAGAACTTGTAGAGGCCATCCAGTAGATAGAGACAGCTCCCAGATGAGGGATGGGGCCACTCACCCATCACAAATAGTTTAACTTAGAATTGTTTCTGACAAAAGAAAATGCAGAGACAAAAAGTAGAGCAGAGACTGAAGGAAAGGCCATCCAGAGACTGTCCCACTTGGGGATCCATTCCACATGCAGGCACCAAACCCAGACACTATTGTGTACAGAACGGTGAGAGGAGCCCGTTTACCTGTATAGGGATGGCGAATCCCCTGTACCTGATGAAGGAGGATACCCAGCTAGGGGATATCAGGACTTGATCCTGTGGGGCAGAGGCCCGAGTATGTGTAGAGGAAGCCCAGCAGGAAGGGAAAGTCCTTGGTCCTTTCAGTCGGCTGGGAATACTACCGAGGACTGTTCCATTACTCCAGCATGGCAGGTTTGATAAGAAGAGATAGGCCATGACTCTAAAGCTTTATTGTAGAGAAATAAATTGAGAGAGGAGAAGTAGAGAAGTAAAAGCCTGCCATGAACCATGTGGGAAGAGGCAGAAGAGAAAAGAAAGAGAAAGATACGAGAGAGAGAGAGAGAGAGAGAGAGAGAGAGAGAGAGAGAGAGAGAGAAGATGAGAGAGGGGTAAGAGAGGAGAGAGAGAGGTGAGAGAAAAAGGTTCGAGAGAAGGGTGAGAGAGTGAGGAGGGGCCAAGCATCCCCTTTTATACTGGGCTGGGCTACCTGGCTATTGCCAGGTAACTGTGCAGTGGGGAAAACGTAGCTGTAGCCATGTTTCTATGAAGGTGGAGTCCAGGCAAAACACTAAGGGCCTGGCCCTATGTGACTGATGGCCATGGGGTTATGTTCAACACCGTTGCTGATGCCAAAAAGCACTTGGTGAGAGGATCCTGATGTATCTGTCCCCTAAGAGGCTCTGTCAGAGCCTTACTAATACAGATATATGTTCTCACAGCCAACTATCGGACTGAGCTGGGGACCCCAATGGAAGAGCTACGGGAAGGACTGAAGGAGCTGAAGAGGATTGCAGCCCTGTAGGAAGAACAACAATAACAACTAACCTGAACACCCAGAGCTCCCAGGGACTAAACCACCAACCAAAGAGTATACATGGAGGGACCTATGGCTCCAGCTACATATGTAGTAGAGGATTGCCTTATCTGGCATCAATGGAAGGGAAGGTCCTTGGTCCTATAGAGGCTTGATACCCCAGTGTAAGGGGACGCTAGAGTGGTGAGGAAGGAATAGGGGTACCCTCATAGAGGCAAAGGGGAGGGGCATGGGATCAGGAATTGCAGAGGGAAAATTAGGAAGGGAGACATTTGAAATGAAAATAAATAAAATAACCAAAGAAAAGAAGAGAAGAAAGAGAAAAGAAGCTATAGACAATGTATAGACGTAGGGGGGAGGGAACATATGATTTCTTCAGGAATATTGCCCATGAAAGACTACATATGCTCTAATTCATGCACATACAGGTAAAGTCCATGGATGTAGGGGGAGAGCAAGAGGAGCTGGATAGGAAATGAAGGGGAGTAATTGGAATAGACAAAATGGGAGGTGTATTTGGTAACATTCTCAATAAAAATTACCTAAAAAAATAAAAGTCAAGTGCCATCTGGATCAATCTTTTAGAAAACAATTCTCATTGTGCCTCAAGCTTTTATAGCACTAGACTCTGGCTTTCCTCTTAAGTGTGTGTGAAGGGGGTCAAGGACATATGCTTGCTGGAGACCAATTTAGCATCAAAGGCAGATGAATGGTATAATAAAATAGGAAGAAGAAAAATCTTGAAATATGTTACTTATTTTCTATGAGGGATGAAGAAATATTACCTCTCTGAAGGGAAAACAAAACATCCTAAGGGGCACTAGATGAACAAATGTAAACTTCAGAAAGGCAAAGGCCCTGAAAATACCAGAAGATGGATTTGAGAGATGCTCTAAAAAAAGGCAAAAAGATAAAGTCAGAAAACTGTAGAGTAAAACAGATCTCTGCAAGTGTTTTTACATCTTGAGTCAGGAAGAAGGGATTATCACCCAGCTGCAACTGATGAGGCTGATGAGGGGATGACCCAAAACTGAAAAATAGTAAACTGATTCTATTGAATAAAACAAAACAAAATGTATGCAAATGTCTCAGGCCAAAAATGGATGGAGAAGCACTAATTAGGAAGCTCTTGCATGTGTGCCGATAAATTGTGCAAAGCTAGAGAGTGTGTGGGAAGCCTTCCTGAGCTATTCAGACTTATGCTTACTCATAGGCCTAAGGTGGTGGCTGCTAAAATATGAGAACAATTAACTAGAGACTTCCCCATAAACTGTCAGTGCAAGAAGATTCCCGAGAATACCACAAGATGTTCCTGCCCTAACCATGGAATGTTCCTGCCGGCATTAACTCCAGATGACCAGATGACCTCCTCGCTTCCTGCTTCCATCGCTAGGGGTGTCTCTGCCCTTCCCTCCTTTGTCTGGTTTGAAGGTTAATTCCTTCTCTGTAAGCCTTAAAACCCACTTACCTCCCCGACATCAAATGAAGCCTTGACACAACCCAGACTGACTCTGATTTTGTTAGTGTGCTTGGCTTCCCTTTTCTCTCCCCCCCCCCCCCATTTTTGACCCTCAGGTAGTGCCTCTTCAAGACCCTGGAATAACTGGACCTGCTGGACGGGTCATAGTGGCGCCCGAACAGGGACCCGAAGTACAGTCAACTACCTGACGATGGAGGAGAAATCCCAGGAAAAGGAATGAAGGACCCCACAGACTGCATCGCTCGTGCGTCGCTGGAGGGGCAGGTAAGTGGCCAAACATTGTCGTATGAATGTCATGGGGAAACAATTTTTTTTTAAATTATTTTATTTTATTTATTTATTTTTTATTTACATTGCAAATGATTTCCCCTTTTCTGGGTCCCCACTCCCCGCAAGTCCCATAAGCCCTCTTCCGTCCCCCTATTCTTCCATCCACCCCTTCCCACTTCCCTGTTCTGGAATTCCCCTATACTCTTACACTGAGTCTTTCCAGAACCAGGGCCCACTCCTCCATTCTTTTTGGACATCATTTAATTTGTGGATTATGTTTTGGGTATTCAAAGTTTCTAGACTAATATCCACTTATCAGTGAGTGCATACCATGATTGATCTTTTGAGACTGGGTTATCTCACTTAGTATGATGTTCTCCAGCTCCATCCATTTGTCTAAGAATTTCATGAATTCATTGTTTCTAATGGCTGAATAGTACTCCATTGTGCAAATATACCACATTTTTTGTATCCATTCCTCCATTGAAGGACATCTAGGTTCTTTCCAGCTTCTGGCTACTACAAATAGGGCTGCTATGAACATAGTGGAGCATGTGTCCTTATTGCATGCTGAAGAATCCTCTGGATATATGCCCAGTAGTGGTATAACAGGGTCCTCAGGAAGTGACATTCCCAGTTTTCTGAGGAACCGCCAGACTGATTTCCAAAGTGGTTGCACCATCTTGCAATCCCACCAGCAGTGGAGGAGTGTTCCTCTTTCTCCACATCCTCGCCAACATCTGCTGTCTCCTGAGTTTTTGACCTTAGCCATTCTGACTGGTGTGAGGTGAAATCTCAGGGTTGTTTTCATTTGCATTTCCCTAATGATTAATGATGTTGAACATTTCTTAAGGTGTTTCTCAGCTCTCCGAATTTCTTCATGTGAAAATTCTTTGTTTAGCTCCGTACCCCTCTTTTTAATGGGGTTATTTGGATCTCTGGGTTCTACTTTCTTGAGTTCTTTATATATATTAGATATTAGCCCTCTGTCAGATTTAGGGTTGGTGAAGATTCTTTCCCAGTCTGTTGGTTGACGTTTTGTCCTTTTGACGGTATCCTTTGCCTCACAGAAACTTTGTAGTTTTATGAGGTCCCATTTGTCAATTCTTGATCTTAGAGCATAAGCTATTGGTGTTCTATTCAGGAACTTTGGGGAAACAATTATTAAAAGAGGCTAAAGAGGCTTGATTCATAGGAGAAATCAAGCATTAATTCATGGTGAGAGGAGTAAGAGTTAAGGAAAAAGATTTAATTAAGTTCTTTTGTTTTGTCATGAAAAATGCCTTTGGTTGGTTTTAAGTGGACCTGACATTCACCCGCTAACATGGACTAGGGATGGTAAAGAAATTAATAAGATTTTGAAAACTGGTAAACCAGTGTCTGATGCATTTTTTTTTAGTTACTGGGGCCTTGTACGGGACATAATAATAGATGCTGAGAATGGAGGGGAGAGTGCCCGTCTGTTAGCTGTTGCTGGCAACTTTCTGCAAGCCTCTCTGACCCATCTGCAGGGGATTGGACAATCAAAAAATACTCGCCAGAGCTCACAGTTGCTAACTTGGGAGGACAGTGAGGGAAATACTGGCTCTACTCAGTCCTTTGTGGTCCCTGGTCCTCTGGGGAAGAGACATTCTCTCTCAAATGAAAGTCCCAATGAGGTTTCTCCCAGGGCTATCTCCCTGGTCAGGGACTAGGCAAAAATGGACAGGGGAGACCCATGCAGGTAGAAGTTGGGGACTGCTGCTGAAGCGGCCAGGGAGAAGCCTCTCACAGGCAGCATGTAAGACCAGGACTGCAGAGAAATTCCTGGGCTCTCCTTCCCTCTCCACAGGTGTGTGTGTTCGACTAGGCATCCTCCTTCCCCCTTGTTAAATCTTAAACAAGAGAAAAAGCAGGTTTCAGAAAAGCAGTTTTTCCATGTGTAGGACACGGTATTAAAAAAAAAAAAGAATGGTTGGAAGCTATTTCAAAACTCTCCTGGTGAGGACAGGAAAGCGGGAGACATCCTGTTTTCTCTCTGAAACCTACTGGAGATCTCCTTAGTTCAGGTTAAGATATTTGGATCTCTTTGGAACATCAAGTTCCCTCGCTGTCTGTTGTTTGTCTTTTGGTGCACCAAAACCTGTTCATATGTGTGTCAATTTGTGTTGTCCATTGTTTTGTTTGGCTGAATGATTGGTTGTTTTTATGTTTTATGTTAAAAAGAAAAAAATGGTAAAAAAGCTTTATCTTGCTGGCAGTCCTGCCAATTGCAGTTTACACAGAGGAGGCTAATTTGAGGTGCCTCACATTCATAAGTAGGAGTAAAACACAGCTAAAGGAAAAAAAAAAGAGCTATGTGCAGCAGCGGACAATGGTGGTGCATGCCTTTAATCCCAGAACTTGGGAGGCAGAGCGCAGGGCAGCGCATGGCGCGAGGGGCACTGGCAATAATGGCGGCCACCAGAGAAAGCCTGGAACTCTGCGGGCCAAGAGCAATTGGCCCTGGCGGCTAGAGGCAGAGTGCTAGCGCTTCAAAGTTACTTGGCCTTGCTCTGGCTTGGAGGGACCCCAGAACTCTGTGGGCCACAAGCCGGTAGACCTGGTAGCGACAACGTGCTCAACTTTTTCTCTTGAAGGACCAATAACCTCCAGTTTGGGAAAACTCTGGTTTAACTCATAAAATTTGTGTAATCGCTTTATTCTTGTTTTTAATTAGGTCTTAATGGTATAAGGTTTTACATATCTTGACTATAGAGTTATAAATTAATTGGTTACGATGTAAAAGGTATAGTATTATTAAGAAAAGGTTAGTTTAAAACTGGTGATTCAGTGTCAGAGCCATCTTAACTAGCTTCACGTGGCATGACGCAACCCAGGAAATACAGGCCTCTAAGATGCTTCTAAATTGGCTTGGTGTTTCGTGTGAAAATCTTGGCCTGGAGATTGGACTTATAAGAAATATGATTTAAAATAATGTCTCTTTAATAAGTTACACCGTCATACACTTGAACATAAGAACAGGCAGACAAGCCTTGTGCTGTAAAGATAATACGTTTGCCATTGATTTTAAAGAAAATAGATTGTTTGAAATTGGAATTTGCTTCCAAAGTTGCAGTTGTGCTCTAATATTGCAAGGAAAAATTGAGTTACAATAAAAATTGCCACTGTACCATTGGCTGCAGTTTGTGCCTGGTTAAAGGCTCATGATTCTTAACATATTTTGTAATTAAGATAATTTTAAGTATGATACAGCTGTGGCCATTTTAGGCCCATTGCTACTTTTCCACAAGTCTATAGGCTACAATGGTATAAGCAAAATTTAACCCTCCAAAATTAAAAGGGAGTTCTCAGTGGAAATTTATTTGATATCAAACAGGCTCCTTTGACTACTATGAAACTAGGATCTTTTCCGGAATCCTGGAATTGCAGGTTCCTTTGGTTATTCAATCCTCAAGGTGTCCTTGCTGGACTGGACAGGCGGGTTTGGGTCTGGTCTTAGATAAAAAGCTCAGATTAGAAGGTGGTTAAGTTTGAGGAAGCACATGTAATGTCCTAGCCAAGGACTCAAGGTGGGTCCTGGGGGGCGGGGGGGGGGGGGAGAAGAAAAAAGGAATTTATATTTGAATTAATGCAAGGCTTGGGGCTGCCTCAGTGGAAGCTTGTGAAAAACTATTTTTGCCTTACAGACCTCACCTCAACTAGGGAATGTTTGGCTAAAAGGACATTCCTTACATCCTTATCCGCGCGTGGTTTAAAATGCAGTTAAAATGTATAAAAGGTCAATAAGGCATTAACATTTGGCCTGTCTACTCCATACAAAATTATAGATTAAAGGGTGTTTTTTGCTTTACATTCTGACAATTATAAAAGCATTCACTTCTAACTTTAAAGAAGCAATAAAACAATTTCATTAGAAGGTTTTTTCTTTAAGGAATGGCGAGTAGCCTTACCTTAAGTGAGAAAAGATATTTTGTCTCTATCTCAATACAAGAAGCGAGGATCTTAAATTCTTCAGTGTATAATGTTCATGGAATGTTCGTTACAGGCCTTTGCTCCTAACTATGGACTTTTAGAATTTTACATAAATGATTTTCAAAGGTTGTTAGGATATATTAATTGGCTTTATTTTATATTAACCTCATCTTAAGCTTGCCCGTGGAAGACCTAAACCTGTTTTCAAAGTAAAAAACGTTTGTTCCTTGTTTCAAACAGCAATCAAATTGGTTATTACAAAACATTGGTTGATTTATTACATGGCAAGTCTTTTTTTAGGCAAAATTAATAATTGTTATCTAAAAGATAAATTGTTAAAAATATGCCTCTATACATATTTTATATTGTTATAGATTTATGCATGCATCCTATAAAAATGCATCTACTATGGGAGTAAAGCTCCTATAATTACATCACATGTTTATTCTTTTGAGTATCCCCTTGCTTCAGCACAGATAATTGAATTGGGTGCTGTAGCTGTTCTTCTTAAAATGTTAAAAATCAAACTTTTGATTTATATATTAATAATATATATATAGCTCATAGCTTACAATTGCTTGAAATTGTTCCTTTTTTAATGCTACTAATTCTTAACTTTTACAATACAAATGCAATTTTAAAAAAAGTAATCAAAATATACATATGACCATTGAGAGCTTTTCAAGCTTTCTAGTAATAACTGTTTTTACATATGTTATTTTTTATACTGAATGTTCCAAATCAGATCAAGACAAATATTATAACTGATTATTATAGTCAGTCATTTGAGATGTTTTATTAATGATTTAATATTAGTCATATTACTGAGATTCCTCATAATTTGCAGAGACAAGATATTATGGAACAGGCCCATAGAACTTTACAACAATATTTTTGTAATAAAAGAAGGGAGAATCACATCTCTATATACCACAAAAATTTAAAAATGTTAATGCCAGGGAACTCTAAGTGTAGAGAAGAGGCATGTTTGTGTTCTTTCTACAGGATGCTGAAGGAACATGCTAGCTGCCAGAGTATGCTGATGCTGAGACTTCTCCCTGGCTCTCCACCTTGCTCCCCAGCCTTTTGGGGCTCCTCCTGGGTCTTTTGTTGCTTTTGTCTTTTGGCCCCTGGGCTTTTAGCAGATTAACCAGTTTTGTTAAATCACAGACCGATTCTGCCTTGACAGGTGGAGGTAGCAAGCATCGGCTTTCAGTTCTCCACCCTTGCTGCAGGCACAGAGCTTTCTTGGTTCCTAATAGTGGCTGAGGGCCATAAGCTGTGGAGTAGCCTAGGACCGGGAAATATTGTGGTGCCACGAGCCAGATGCACACCACCTCTTGGCTGCAGGGTGACTCCATGACGGGATTATTGTGAGTCCGCTACCTGGATGCCCGTCACACCCACCAAGGGCCTGATTAAGCCTTTGGAGTGGGATGTGATGCCAGGAGTAGATGCAACTTACATAGCCTAAGGCAGAGGCCTAGCCCTACTAGGATCTAAAAGGCCTAGTTACTGCAGTGCTGGACTTGGGGGAAAAACCACATAGCCTAAAACAGGCTCTCCACCGACCCTCTTTGCATAGCCACCCCCCAACTTAAGAAAGAAAAAAGGAGGAGATGTGGGAAGCCATCCTGAGCTATTCGGACTTATGCTTACTCGTAGGCCTAAGGTGGTGGCTGCTAAAATATGAGAACAATTAACTAGAGACTTCCCCATGAACTGTCAGTGTGAGAAGATTCCCGAGAATACCACTAGATGTTTCTGCCCTAACCGCGGAATGTTCCTGCCCGGAATGTTCCTGCCAGCATTAACTCCTGATGACCAGATGACCTCCTCGCTTCCCGCTTCCATCACTAGGGGTGTCTCTGCCCTTCCCTCCTTTGTCTGGTGTGAAGGTTAATTCCTTCTCTGTAAGCCTTAAAACCCACTTACCTCCCCGACATCAAATGAAGCCTTGACACAACCCAGAAAAGGACAAGTACATTTCTTTTTTAGCATAGCAAATTAACTCAAGAAATCTGCCAGCCTTTGTAAGCACAAACAATGAGTTTAGCTAGGTGAGTTCTTGCTCTGAGCTCACCGCTCTCTAAATCTCTTTATCACCTTCATTAACATCTTTCTGACAAACTGGCTCATTAGTGCAGCTGTCTCTGTTCTTTTAGGTCCATGAAGCCCCTCATATATATAATTCATATTGTATCCTTATAGTTTGCATAGTTGAGCCATCCTTTAAAGGACAGCTCTGACAATGTTGCATGTATTCTTGAACTCATGTTTTCAGAGTCCTTTCCCACAGCCTTAAGGGCTGTCCTGAAGGTCTCAGCATCAGAGACACATTCTTTTTTTTTTTTTTTTTTTTTTTTTTTTTGGTTTTTTGACACCGGGTTTCTCTGTATAGCCCTGGCTGTCCTGGAACTCACTCTATAGACCAGGCTGTCTCAAACTTAGAAATCCGCCTGCCTCTGCCTCCCAAGTGCTGGGATTAAAGGCGTGTACCACCACGCCCAGCACAGAGACACATTCTTACTTCCTCGGATCATGGAGTCATTTATGTTGGCAGAAAGGAAGGACATTACCCCCAAAAGAAGAAACATAAAGAAAAATATGTACATTATTACACAAAAAGCATTATGTCTAGCAACTATCAACACTTACGGAGGCCCACACCATGTTGACTTTGCTTCAGGGCCAGGAACCCTGTCACGCTGTCCCTTCTATGGCCATGTATGATAGGACAAGGGAAATGGATTCAGACTCTTCACATTTCCAGAAAGAATTAGAAGCCTCTTAGCAATGTGAGCAATGAAAGAGAAGCAGGCAGGTAGAGTGGTTTGTTTGAACGCAGTGGAATAGGGATCACAAGTTTAATCAGTTTTTTCTGAGCTCTCATTAGGTGTCAAATAGAGGGATGAAGTTCTTGTCTTCACATTATAGACCTTGCTAGGGTCGGAGACTGGGCCTACTGCAGCACTAACAAGATAATAAGCCGCTTGTCCTCGACAGGCCAATTAGAGTGACAAGCAACAGTGGAGAAGGGAAGCAGAGGAGGGTGGTGTTTTCAGTGCGTGCACACTGAGAAGAGAACAGATAAAGAGGTCCAGTGAAATCGTCCCCTCAGTCTACCTCTGGAGTTCTGATGTGAGATTTAGATAAAAACACTTGAAGATGAGAGGTATGCACAGCCAAGTAGCCCTAGTCAAGGCGTGTCTCTGCTCAACGCTCACCCATCCTAGTCTCAGCACCAAACTGTCCAGCAAAGTGGTCCCATTAGCTTGCTTTTAGAAGCTCAAAAGTGCAGTGCAGTGGTCGTACCTTTAATCAGAGGGAGCAGAGGCAGGTGGATTTGTTAGAGGCCAGCCTGGTCTACAGAGCGAGTTTCAGGACCTCGCAAACAAAGCATCAGTAGAGGAGCAGGCCTATCCTGCCAACACTCAGAAGGCTGAAGCAGGAGGACTGTGAGTACAAGGCCAGTCTGGACTATGTGGCAAGACCCTATGTGACAACAAAAATTGTATTATTTCTTCAGGAGGATTGGAATTTGGCCTAGCGGTAATGAAATCCGGTAGTAAGCGTGTGCAGAAGACTTGGTGACAGTAATCGCGGATAACCCCTTCTGTTTAATAAGTGCTCTGGGCTTGCCACCAAAGAAATGAGTGCCTGTTCGGTCACTTATTACCATTAGGTTAGAGCCGCTGTGACAAAGCCTGAGATGCTGGGGCGCGTGTGTGAAAAAGAGGTGTCCTAGAATACGAGCTCAAAACTTCCCACTAGTATAATAGAAAGCGCACACGACACGCAGGCGCAAAAACATTCCGAGTGCACTCAGTCAAAGGCGGCGGGAAGTTGGTCTTTTGAGCAGGAACTGAGCAGCGTGAATACCGATTGGAACCCACGGACCAATAAACAAACGTCTCATTGGCGAAGCTCGCGCAGGCGCGAGTCCGCCTGCTTTACATTGGGCCTTTTACGCAGAGGGGGCGTGACTCCAGGGCTCCGCCCCTCGCCTCGGCCCAGCCTCGGGGTCCGGGCAGAGGGTTCCACTGTCCCTGGGCCCACACCTCTGTGTTTCTCTACGGTGCCGGCTGCGTGGAGCCGGGATGCGCTGCGCCTGCTGCGGGTCCTCATTATGGAGACCAAACGCCTGGAGATTCCCGGCAGCGTCCTGGATGATCTCTGCAGGTACTAGCGGTTCACCTTCGCCTCCGCCTTCCCTCAGCCTAGGGGCGGCCCCGACCTCTGTTCTCCCTCCCCATCCCCTCGGTTCCACTTTGCTCCTCAACCTCGGTTCTTCCTACCAATTCCCGGGTTCCACTTTACACCCCAGCCTCGCCTCTCCACCGGTCTTGGGTCTTAGCACGGAACCCGGTCCTCGGGTCTCCTTCCCTGTCCCCGGGCCCCTCTCTTCGCCCTGGCCTTGATTCTCCATTCCCGGGTACCGCTTTGCGTCCTCGGCCTCAGCTCTCCAGCATTCCCGGGTCCCGGTTTGCGCTCCTGGTCCCAGCTCTTCCCCCTTTCCCGGGTCCTTTGCGCCCCCAGCCTCTATTCTTCCCCATCCCTGGGTCAGGGCCTCTTTCTACCCCCGCCCCTGGTCCTTTGCAGCCCCGGCCTCAGCTCTGCAATTCCTTACTACCGCTTTTTCGCCCGGCTCTCCGGTGTCCGACGCCCATTCAGTTCCCCAAGTCTTTCGGTTTCTGTTTCTCTTCCTCCACCAAGGAGCACTGGAATACCTCATTTGTACTTCAGCTATTCTGCTTTTCCTGCAAGTGAATCTCCTTCGCCAAAACCTGAATTCCCTAGTGGATTTCTACCCAGTTCCTTCTTTGAGGTGTGTGGGACTTTTTTGTTTTTTGTTTTTCCTGCCTCTAACTTTAGCCTGTGGCTTTTTTCCTCCTCCTCCCTTCGCCTTTTCTCCACGTAGGTAGAATCCACTGTTCTAGTTGCAGTTATATGATCTCAGGTAACTGGATTAAGCTTTATAATCTGCATGTTCGCTCGTGGCATTTTCTGTTAAGAATTAATTATTCTTTCCAGAATTTCCTTGGATTTATCTTTGGAAACGAGAGGAAAAATCCAAGAGTTTCTTCCCTTTAATCTCTTGATTCTGATGACCAGTGGGTCATCAGTGATTTGCTTCGTTCTTGGTCATCAGTGATTTGCTTCGTTCTTGTCAACAACAATTGCAGCAGCCAAAAACATGTTCATGAAACTTCCTTCTTTGTCGAAGAAAAGTTCCTGGTATGGTGTTAGGAAGTTGTTGCTAGAGCATTTGGACTGTGAAATATTAAGATTGTGAATGTTGGTTCTGTATTCACTTTTAATCACTGAAATCTGTGCTTAAAAATGAAACTCAGAGTTTGCCACATTCAAGCTGTTTGCTTTTTAAAATATTTGCTTTATTTCTAATTATTGGAGGCGGGGGACTTGTGTGTAGGTATCTGCCCAGGCCGAAAGAGGACATCTGATACCTGAAATTGAAGTTAGAGTCCCTGGAAGTAGGTGCTAAATCTGAGTGTTTGTCTAGAGCCCCAGGCACTCTGAGTGATTTTAAGGAAAGAAATAGGCTTGTGAAGTTTTTACTGGTGTTTCCATCACGTGTATTAAAACAACTCTTTAATTGGTGCAGTGATTTCCCCCTTTCATCTGAACAAACAGATATGAGAGTTAATTTATACAGAGACACATCCTAATTTTGAAAACTCAAGATTTGAAACCGTCCTTTCCTCTACACCATGTGAGTGTAATGAAAAGTCGAGTCAAGTACTTTAAACATCACAGGCAATTTAAACATACACAGAGTACATACATGGGCTAATTGTACAGTTAACAAGCTCTTGGTATTATTTACTGTTCCCCAAGCACCTGCATGGTGGTTTGCAACAGTCCATAACTCCAGTTTAAGGGTATCTGATTTCCTCTTCTGAATGCTCTTGGCACCAGGCACTCACATGGTACACGTAATACATACATGCAAGCAAAACCACTTAGGTGCATAATTTTGATAAAAACAAAGACTTAAGGTTATAATTCTTTGGGGTTGGGAATTATACTTTTGACATATGGTAGATTCACAGGAATCTATGAAAGTTACAAGGAATTTATTTTCTGTAGTCACAAATTTGATAAGAAAATAACTCATTGCATATATGTGGGTAAATCACTAGAAGAATTTGAGGCTTCAATTTTCATCTTCTTTATGTTTCCCAGTTTTTTTATTTGTTTGTTTCCACAGATGCAAGTTTTATAATTAGAAAGATCAAGGAGTTTGTGGTGATGTGTGGGTTAATAAGGATGAAAGTTAAAAGAGAAAAGGATCCGATGACTTTCCGCTCTTCCACAGGCAGCTGCAGGGGTCTTCCTGGGAGTCTTCAGGCTAGTCTCTGTTACCTGGGGTTTCGTCATTTGAAGAAGTGATGTCAGCTGTTGTGATTGTAGCGTGTAGAGTAATTACATCCTGTTGTGCAGACAGCAGGTGAAGCGACCAAGTGTAAAAGTGCTTGGTTCCAGTGAGTGTTTAAGCTGCTTCCTTCCATTACATCTTACCACACACTGATCTTTTTAGCAGAAGTGATAAGTTCAGCTGTTAGGGCTAGATGCTTGATAAACTAGTTACTAAACCAGCTCACCATTTCCTTACACTACAGCTGTTGAAAGTATCGGTTTTCAAGTTATTTTGTCTCTCTTGATTTGTTTGTAGTTTTTTTTAATGTAAGCTCTCAAATAAATTATTATTAGAGGAAGTGGTGCTTATTATTGTGCATGTGTGAACGTTGCCACCACCCTTCCGCCTTTTACGTGGGTTTCTAGGATTTAACTCGGGTCCCCTCGCTGTCTCCCCAGTCCCAGTTGACTTTGTTGCACCATTAGATTTTGGTTCTCTAGTGCGGGTGCTTCTCAACCTTCCTAACGCACAGCCCTTCAGCTCACTCCCTTGTGTTGTGACTCCCAACATAAATGATCTTGTTCCTGTTTCATAAGTGTGATTTTGCTACTGTTAAGAATCAGAATTTGAACATCTGATATGTGACCCAAAAGAGGTTACAGCCCACAGGTTGAGAACTGTTGCCCAGCACATCCCTCTAATGCGTCCACAATTGGGGTCCTCCAATCCCCACTATTCCTATCCCATTTGATTCTTGAGTATATCTAAACCTCAATTGTGTGTGCTTTGTTGGATCTGTTTTTCCTATAAACTTCCCGTTGTGCTGAGCGAGGACTGTATGCAAAAGGTGTGAGGCCAAAGTAATTATCAGCCCAAAACAGACACAGACTTTTAATTTTATTCAAGAAAATTATACTGCAGAAGCAGAAATTGAATACACGAGTTTTTAGAGGAATCCACCCAAAAGGGGATCAGAATTGTTATGTAATAGTTAATCTTGGGTGTGCTGTTTGTGTAATGTCCATATTTAGGTTGATGCATGGATATTTTACAGTCTTATTGAGTATTAGAAGATTTTTGAGATAGAGTAGCCTGCCTGCTGGGCTGACCGTCCACTTCATGACATAGGGTGTCATGTGTGCTAGGTTGGCCTTCGTCATTATACTGCTAAAGATGGTGCTTGTATTCCCCTCCTGCTGTTTCCACCTCATTGGCATATGTGCTACCCTGCTTTAGTTATTTAGTATAAATTTTATAGCACTAGTTGTCTGTCTTATGACTGGCCATCTGAGATAAGGCACCATAGGTCCATACAAGTTAGACTCAGTTGCTTTTATAAGACCATCACAAGTCAGGCTCCAGGGAGTCAGCGCTCTCTCTCTCTCTCTCTCTCTCTCTCTCTCTCTCTCTCTCTCTCTCTCACCTGGTCTGGAATTGAGAGTTCTTATTTAGAGCTTTGTCACAGTTGTTAAAAGTGCATGCCTGTCTGTGAGATCTATATGATTTCTTAGCATTGAGGATATTTCGTTTTCTCTAACAGGAGGGTGAAGTTGCGTGATGTGCAAGTACCCCTGGGAAGGGAGATCTCGAGGCAGGAGGATGGCCGTAATGTAAATGAGAGCCTAGCTAAGAGTCCACTGTGGAACAAGACTGCACTCTCAGCTGCGGGCGTGAAAGCACGATAGCATGTGTTTATTATCAGCAATGAGAGCGTTAGGGGTGATGGGTCCAGGGCCTTTGGAGCTGGTGTAGGGAAGGTAGCTGTGTGTATGGGCTGGAAGTAGGGGTTCTTTATGAGAACAGTTCGTAAAGGTAGCATAATGGCAGAAGTGAGCCTGGGGAGGGCTTGGAGAGGGCAAGCTCGGTGGTTAAGAGCACTTGCTGCCCTTCCAGAAGACCCTGGTTAAATTCTCAGTACCCACATGGCCACTAACAACTAGCTGTAACGAGAGATCCAGGGAATCCGATGCCATCTCCTGACATCTATGAGCACTGCATGAATGTGCACAGGCATATGTGCAGGTAAAAGTGCCTGACCATGCACAAAACTGCCAAGTTCCAGAGTCCATAGCCCACCAGTAAGAGACTCTGTATCAAGAAATAAGGTAAAAAGCTGGGTGTGGTGGGCACATCTTTAATCCCAGCATTTGGGAGTTAGTGGCCAGCCAGAGTTCATAGACCCTGTCTCACAACACAACAGAAAGGAAGAAGGTGACACTTGATGTCAGCCTCTGCCCTGGACACACACCTGTGCCCATACACAGAGTGGCATCATAAGATGGCTTCAGGAAGGCGGATAGGAAGTATGACGGCAGTGATTGTGAAGATGAGAACGGAAAAAAAAATTCCCAGTAGGATAGCCCAGTGATGTTTGAGATGAATGAATGGTGACTTTTGGTCCAGACGGTCTAAGAAGTTCTTCTGAGGGAACATGCTGAAGATGAATGTCCTGTCCTACACTGGCTTGGGTCTTAGAGAATGTTTAGGGATGACAGGTGAAAACTTGTAAAATTATATCACCGAATTCAGAAAGATGGGAGAATGGATCCTGGCTACTCATCGCGGTCTAGAAGTAATTGAAGCTACAGGTTTACCTAGGCTTGGCTGAAAGAGAAGACAGAGATCTCCAGGGGGGCTCCTAGTATTTGGTAGTTTATGAGCTTCTGGGATGTTGGGTTGGGGAGATAGTGATAGGCTCTGTTGCTTGACTGCAGTTGGACACGGGAGCAGGACTTGATAAAATCCGGTCTATATAGGTTCCAGTGGGCTTTTACCCTGTGAAAATGGTTTAAACTAAACTAATTCTCCATGGTAATGTGAGGCAGGAACCTCCAAAAGGTGGTGAGTTTTGCTTCTGTCCATGTCCTGGTGGCCTGGATTGCCTGTGGCATAGCATACTCACTATGAGCTTGAAGGTCTGGTAAGCTCACAGGGAAGGAGTTTTAAGGTGCAGAAGTGGGTTTGAATGTAATGTGGCATCTGAGTAGTGTGGACTAAGACTGTTAGTCTCCAGTTGGAGTTTAGTGAGACTGGGAGTAGCCCTTCCAGTCTTCATAGCGGCCCTGGAGGTAATACTTAACGTAGAGTTTTATTCACTCCCTGAGTGAAAAGAACATGAAAGACCGGCCAAGCTACTACCAGCTACCAGACTATAGTGATCTCGGAAGCCAGAGCAAGGGATGGTGTGTTCCCTGAGGGCAGTGGTGACCTCTGAGGCCCCTTAATTTTACTGGAGAATGCCTCTCTCCCTCCAGTGATGGCACACAGTAGAGGTAGAGAGTCGCTTATCTGGAGGCATGTAAGTGAGACTCTTCCTAGTCTTCTTGCACAGGGGTCCTCTGCTGGGTAAGCAGTAGAAGGGAAGGAAGACAGAAGATTCTCAAGATTGGCCTGACAACAGGTAGGAGCAGCTTTAGAAATGAACATCAAAACCTCTGTGTGCCTGTGAGGAGAGCCTGGGAGGTTGGAGTGATGCTGACTTCAGTGTGGGGCTTGCTGAAATGTTAAGACCCTTCCATTGGGAAGATTCAGGAAACGGACTTATTTTCTGGGCTTTGAAACCATCCGTTTATGATGGAGTGGAGGTGGCAGAGGGCAGGCGATTGAGAGCTAACTTGAAATGGCACAACTCTTTAAACTCTCAAAACCTGTCCCCAGCAACATACTTCTTCTAGCAAGGACACACCAAATCTCCTTAAACTCTACCATGTATTAAATATCTGAACCCATGGAGGACATTTTCATTTAGGCCACCACAGCACATATAATCATCATATTTGGGGCAGTAAGTGGCCTGTTTCTCTCCAGATTATTGTATGTCCCTGTTCTTGTGTGGAGAGCATAAGCTAAATTATGTAAATATTGTCATTCCTGCCCCAGCTGCAAACCCTGGTGAGACCAATTAGTTCTGTCTTTGAGGCTAATGTGGATTTACCCAGAGAGCTCCTGTGACCTATGTTTTCCTGAGGCACACTGTCACAAAGCCTGAAAATCTGTGTCCTATCTGAACCAGGTAGGCCCTGGTTGGGAATGTGGAGAACCCTGTGGATCAGGTCCAGCACCACAGGTAGGGTCTTTTGCTCCAGAGACACCCCGGGGTTAGGATGTAGTACTAAGGTGGCAGAATTTCCAGTTTAGCAGAGTTTTGTAGTCTACTCTGAGACATTGAAGAGTCTGGAACTTGTCTGCTCTGTTACATGAGACCTAATGCTGGGCCAATAGGAACTGAAAGCTTAACTCCAGGATCTTCTAGAGATAACATGGAATCATTCTCTGTCCAGGGTTAGAGGCTTTCCACCAAGACCCACAGTTATCAGTGCACCAAGGCAGGGGGATTCTCCCATGCCCCCAGATGTAATGACTTGAAAAACAACTGGATTCTTGGAGGGCCCCTAAAGTCACAGCACTGAATTAAAATTCTTGCCACCACTTCTTTAACTCTTATACATAGAAGAAAAGGTTTTAGTACGAATATAAAGAACCAATGTCGGGTTAAGTGTTTAAGGAGGTGTAGTGCCCACATAATTTCAGAGATCATATCTAATGGCTCCTTCTCTGTCTCCTCTTAGTCTCATAGGGGGTAGGTCTAGCTATTAGTTGGAACTGAGCATTGCAGAATTCTTCAAAATTGTGTCAAACCTAAAAAGGGTTTTAATACTTTTGTAAGTGAGGTCCCCATAGTTAAAATGAGATCCTTGTGGTACTAGAAAGGTTCCTTGTACGTGAGAGTAGTCTAATTCCTAGAAGCCGCACCTCATATGGGGAAGATTGGAGCCTGTTGAGAAACCTTAGAGTTACAGAAGGCTAGTTTTTGAAGAATCAGACACTGTTTTGCTCTCACATGAGTATGTCAGGGTTACAGATGAATTGATTATCTTTGGCAGGGCACTCAGATCTTTGAATAGGGACTATCTGAAAGGTCCCTAAAGCTAAAACTCTAGTATGCTGCCAAGGAATCTGAGCAGGAAGGGGTCCTGAGATTGGAGGTAGCCAGACATTGTCATTGTCAGGAGGGCATTGTCTGGAAGAGGGAGTAAGATTGGGAACTGCTATGCAGATTAGGAGCACAGTGCTTTCTCCGGTTTAACTGTAGTATATAGCATGAGGTCTTTGGATGGAAGCTGGCCTTCTGCGGTGAGGAGGAGAGGGATATTCTCAGGTCCCATGGTTTTCCACTTTGTAGGTTGGATATGGCTCTAGGGAAAGCTTACACCTCAGCAGCTTTGAGCAGTCCTGGCTGAAATGCCCCGCCTGAGCACAGCAGTGGCAGCAAAGAGTCCTTCATCTGAGCTGTTAGGTCCCTTACCCGGCGGCGGCGGCTGCATGAGGCCCTAGGACTTGGTGAGAATGGCAGGAAATGTGGAGTTGCGTCTGTTGTCCACTGAGCTTGCTGTTTCTCTGTGTGCCTCCCAGTTTGGCCTTTGTGACTCTCAGTCTCCCGGTCATTGCAGCCTTTGGAGGCCCTGGTCTAGCGCATGATGCTTTTGTCAGGTATCCAGAGAGCCTGGGTGTGTAAGATGTACATCCAGCAAGGTTTGGCTTCCTACTTGGTCCAGATGGCTGCATGGTTTCAGCCAACCTAGAATACCAGCGAGCACTAGTCTGAGGAGCTTCCTGTGCTGTTTTCCACAGTCGGTGGTAGTTAACAGTCGTGATAACTGCCGTTTTCATTCTCTGATAATCTCTTCGTGACTCATTGCTCCAATTTTCCTACATCACTAGCTTCATAGGATTAATGCCCCTCCACATCAGATACAGCAAAGGAGGTGAAAGGCTCTTCAGCTCAGGTACTTATTAAAGTCCAGGTATGGGACTTGTGATATGTGTAACATGTGGTTGTGATGATGTAGATGTCTTGCCTGATGAGGTCAGAAGCTACTGAACGCTTCAGTGTCTCTAACGAAGCACCAGAGACAATCCTGGCTAAACAGACCTAGTTCAGATTGTACTGGGGACAGGTCAGACATTGGAAAGAGGGCATGTACCCAGATGGTAACAAGATTCCCATGAGTCAGCCAACTTGCAAAGGGAAAGGGTGTTCTCTAAGGGATAGGGGATGGCTTTTAGTTCTTTGCTAAGTTCTCTGCGTGAAGCTTGTAAAGCAAGCATGAGGTTGTGTGTGGGTAAGGAGGAGGAGTTGGGAAGAGCACAGTGGTTGAAAGGAAGGAGGAGGAGTAGATGGAGCAGGGGAGTGAGCAGGGGCTTGCATGCTACGGAGACATCATTAATGATGCTCTTATCTAGTTCAGGGCCCAGCCTAGGGAATACTGCCACTTACGTGGGCTGGGCTAGTGAATAATCAAGGCACTCTCCCTCAGACATGCTTACAGGCCAACTTGATCTAGATAGTTCATCAACTGAGGCTTTTCTCCCAGGTGGGTCTAGGTTGTCGCTTTGACAGTTAGAGCCAGCCTTCCACTCTGATACGCCTGTGTAAAGAACACACAGCTCGCTCAGTAAGCTGCACGCCTAGATTGGGCAGCTTTACCACTACACGATTCCATTTCCCAGCTCTGAGATCCCTTGCTACTTGTGGTTTCTCCAGGCCATGTGGTTCTGCTCCATCTTCCTTCCAAATTCCGCTTCCTGTTTTCTCCGTCTCATCTCCCTCTCTTCCTTCCCCTCTCTCCCTCTCTAAAACCTCCAGCCCCACCTTTCCCTCTAGTGCCCAATCACAGGCTCCAGCCTTTATTTAACCAGTTCAAATGGGGAGAAGGTTCATGTGACATCACCTGAGTATATGATCCACTCCTCTTCGGGGCAGCCCCTCTTGAGCAAGCAGAATTAACCTCAAAATACAAATAACACCAGGACAATCCGCAAGAGTACAGAGCTGAGCAGAGAGGAGCCAGGTTAATGCACGAGAATCTAACCTGGTAAAGCCCACGGTTTTCCTCTCAGCCAAGAGCCCATGTCAAGGCCAATGAAGCTTGGTTTAAGAATTCTAGTCCCAAATTATGACAGAATAAATCTACTCATTGAATACAATTTAGCTCAGTAGGCCAGTATGTGTGCAGATTTGTCACGTGTGGAGAGTGATGTTCCCAGAAGGCAAAGTGCTTTGTCCTTCGGTTTCCTGTCTTGGTCAGGTTCCTGCTGAGGTAAACCTTCCTACAGGGGCCCTGAAAGGGGCCTTGTTCTCTTGCCTCTGAGAGATGGCAGTTACAAGAACAGCCATGCCTGACCTCATTTGCATGGTTGCCGATTGCACAGTGAGTCACAAAATTTGTTTTCTCATTCCTGTGACAAAACACCTGCCAAAAGGAAGGATTTATTCTGCCTTAAAAGTGTGCAGGTGTGTGAAGGTCCAGCCCAACGTAGTAGGGCAGCCTGAGGCTGGCCGTGGTGGACCTGCAATCCAAAAGCTCACTGCTAAGTGCTGGTACTCATCCTGCTTTCTCTCTTTTTAGTCAGTCTAGGACTGAGCACCTCACTTAACCTAGATAGAGCCAGCATCACTCGGGTGTTCAGGGCTTCGTCTCCATGGTGATTTTAGATCTTAGAGAGTTAAGTCTCGTCAACCAAGAGAAGGTAGTTCTAAAGCAGCGCACAAGTCCCATTGTCTCACGAGGGCAGTCCTTTTGTTACTGCCCTTGCCTCCTTTGCCCTGGCTGTATGCAGTACACTTAATTTTTTGTGCTCTGGTCTGAAGGGTGAATGCTTTCACCTAATCCCCAACTCCAGTCACTCACAGGTGTCTTGTTAACTCACATACAGCCGGACTCTCTTGAGAACCCTATACCCTGCCTGGCATAGATATTTGTTTCTTTTCTTGAGAAATTGAGGTCTCTTCTGTGCTTAAATCTAAAGTTTATACTATGTGTAACATACTGTATATATTAACCCTACTGTACTCTTCCTATATAAAGAATATACTATCCATTACTTCTGATTAATAAATTCACTAACTTTGCTTTACTCTGGTTAGTCATGAAGTTTTTTTCTGTGATGTAGTCAAGGCCCCAACTCTTGAGCTGTGAGCTATAGGGTGCTGTCCTCGGGCCCAAGGCTATGTCTGTTTTCAGCCTTCCAGCCATTGATGCTGTGACAAGAACTGAGTGGAGAGACTGAGACTAGGGTGATGGTTGTAATTAACTGTGAGAGAAAAGACAGTGGAGGAAGCAATTGCAGGCCACCTTGGTGTGGGCCTAAATTGTGTTTTCTGACTTTAGTGTAAAAACAGCATGGTGATCTGTCAGAAGCGAATGGACTTTTAAAGGTCCTTATGTGGCTTCAGTTAGTGTTGTAGAATCGGTTGACACTGTTGAGTGGCACAGACCAGGTGAGAGGTGGGCTCTCAGGCGGAGGGGGGGGGAGTGGCCTTTCTGGTTTGAAGCTGTGCTCCTTGCCTGACAGCACCCAGATGAAAGTCCCAGAAGACTAATTAGTAAATGTACACTCGTTTACATAGAAGGAGGGGCTTCCTCACTTCTCATTTCCTTGTCCTTGAAACTAGCCTTTGACAGTTGGGCTCTGCTGTCTCCTGGTTTCTAGGAAGTTCAGAAAACAGTGCGGTATAGATTGGGTGTTTCCATTTCGTGCATTCAGGATGCTTAGTTGGGGACTAGTACAGAAGTTGAGCTGCAAACAGTGGTCTCCTGTAGCCTTTGTTTATTAGCAGTCTCCTGGGAGTAACACACACACACACACACACACACACACACGTTTCAGGGACATTTGTCAGTATCTGGAGGTGGTTTGGTTGTGGCAGCTTGGCAGGTAGTATACTCAGAGTGTAGAAATGGAGCTGAACACCCTGCTTTTTGCCCTGTGTAAGGCCACTCCTCTTGTTAGATCTGCCTGCTTTGAAAGATCAGCAGTGCCAGTGGTGGTGGCACACACCTTTAATCCCTCACTCTGGAGGCTGAGGCAGGCAGGTAGATCTAAGTTTGAGGTCAGATTGATTTACAAAACAAACCACAGGCCAACCTGGGCTACATGGTGAGACCCTTGTTTTGTTGAGAGAAACGGGACAAGAAAACAGCATGGCCTAGGACGGGTGGAGTGTGTTGATTTCTCTTCTGTGGAAGCTGTTTTGAAAAGGCCCAAACCTAGAAAAGAGACAGCAGCTTGTTTTACACAGAGGAGACTAGGCAGGCAGGAGGTATAGTTTCTAGTGCACCTTTCTGTGCCACCTAGTGGCCAATCTGGGATTTGGCCAGAGATTTTTCTCAGTTCACTGAAAGATTATAACTGGCTACTCAGAGTCTAATCTGAGTGTGTGCAGAATAAAACTCATACACAGTTTTATGGGCGCATTTCCTTGGAATTCTCCTCCCCTACTTCTGTATTCCTGGGCAGTCCTATGTATGAGCTGAGCTTTGGAAGGACCTTAACCCTGTCTGTCAGACTCTGTGGCCCAGGAAGAGACTTCTGGAGCTTGCCCTCTGACGTCCCCAGTTGCAGCAGGGTATACTGAGGCGTGCGGGTGTGTGACTCTGTTTTGATCTTGATCTTTTCCCTCCTACCACGTGTATTTACTTTCAAGAAGAATCATCTAAAATAAGTTATTCCATCTATTCTGTCCAGGTTCTGTGGCTGTCTGTTAGGACAGGGATCAGCCTAAACATTTAAAAGGTAAATTACAACTGTCAGTGTATTGTATATCATCACTGTGCAAATTTGGATATTTCGTGAGTCGGGGAGAGCATAAGCATGCTCAGAGGAGACTAGTGCACTGGTGTGGTGAATGAAGGTAGTGTTTCTGAGTCCCTGGGGATGAGTGTGAGGTAGACCAGCAGAGGTGACGGCAGACAGAATAGACAGGCACACGTCATGGGGTCTAAGAACAAGGTCGCCTTCCACAGAAAGAGCCTCTTTCAGCTTATATCGATCTATCTTATGTTTGTGTTGTGGCTGATTTATTTGGACACTGGTGACACTGATGTAAAAATTTTAGAATATTTTCTTTCAATCTGATTTGAAATTTGAGAACAGAAATAAAAACCAGTTGGCACCGCAGCAAATAAATAATGCAATATGACTAATTAGTTGAGTAGTAGCTCTCTTCAAAAAAAATTAACCAAAAGGCCAGAGCATTTATTTCATTTAGTTGAATTTGCTTCTAATGCTTGAAGGACAAAGTTCCTAAAAAGCTCATCTGAGAAAGAAGCAATCAGTATTTCACACCTACGGCATTCACACTCATGCACCCACGCACCTCACTAAGATAAGATAGCTCTCATCGTCATCCCCTCTAGAGCCACTGTGTGCTCCTGTATAAAAAGTGCACATACACAAATATGTTTTCCTCCTTTCTCAGTGAGTTTTAAAAAGTCAGTTTGGAGTTTTAGAAAGCATTTGGAAGTTGGTGTAGTAGGTCAAGGCTCTGGGTGTGCTCTTTGGGAAATCTAATGTGTTGAAGAGAACCCATAGTGCCTGTTTCTTCCTCCCACAGTTGTCTCATGTGTGTTCATATCTGGGGACTAGAGGATATCAGGCACTGTTGCTGGATTATAATGATGCTTGAGTATTCTTGGACTTCAGAAGAAATCCCAGTAGTTTCCTTGCTTGCTTTAATTTGCTAGGAAGCTCTTATTTCTGCATTTGGGAACAGTAACTATACAGTTCTTCAAAAAATTCTCTAAAAGTGCTCTGTTTTGAGCCAGTTTCATGCCCACAGCCTGCTGCCTCAGTCTTCCTAGTGGTGGGAGCACAGGCACTGCACCACCACACACAGTTCTCACTCTTCCCAGCTGCGCTCATCTGATTCTGTCAGAACTGCTCCATTGCTGTAGTTGATTAATTGGTGAATATGCTCTAGTCTTCCTGGTGGTGGAGTTCCTCGATACCACCCCAATTTTGTGTATTCTCCAGTGAAAGACACACACATGCAACCTTCTATTTTAATTAATATGTCTTAACCAGCTCAATGGCTGGGCCACTCCCAGACTTCCACGTTGCTAGCGCTTCCCCTCCCATACTCCTGAGTTATTAAGTTCTATATTCCATCTTTGCTACCTTAGACCCTATGGTGACATAGTGCTCTTCCTGACTCTCACATGATTGGTATATATACTCCTGAGTTATTATTAAAATATGTATTCCGTCCTTGCTACCTTAGACTTTGTGGCGACATGGTGCTCTTCCTGGCTCCTACATGATTGGTACGATTTCACTTTTGCTGCTTTCAAGCCTGAATCTTACCCATTCTCCATGACAATCCCTTTTCCTCACAACCCCACCCTCTCACCCCCTGTGTTTCTTGCCCAAGAATCCTAAAAGTCCGAGTCTCTCTCCTTCCCCAGCCAGTGGTCCCTAGCTACTTTATTTACTGAACAAAGCCAACTGGGGACAGGAACCCGTGGTGCCTTTACATGCAGATATACCAACTGCCATTGATGTTTGGGAACCCAATTAACATAATGTAAGTGATTGACCAGATCCACAGCACTCTTCCTGCTCTCCTCCTAGTTGATGGGTGGGGTGAGGAAGTAACTATATTAAACTGTAATAGTTTGTAATTTCTGCATGTTTTTGTCTTTGGCAGCCGATTTATTTTGCATATTCCCAGTGAGGAACGAGACAATGCAATCCGAGTGTGCTTCCAGATTGAGCTCGCCCATTGGTTTTACCTGGATTTCTACATGCAGAACACACCAGGATTACCTCAGTGCGGGATAAGAGACTTTGCCAAAGCTGATATCCTTTTTGTTGCTACAGTGATTGTCTTCCATTCTTCCTAATAAAACACTTTCACACAAACTTCCATTTTGTTTTTCTTTGAGTGTCTGTGACTTCTGGATAACACGTAATGAACTAGACCTGTGGGGCAGTTTGGCTGTGCTCTGATTTTTCACAGTAGTGGAGTGTATAGCGATGAGGGGTGAAAGAGCTAGGCTATTTCTGGGACAGTTCTGATTGTTGCTTCACCCCGAGTATGTCATTAACCACGTGATCAGATCAAAGGAGCTCTTCTTCCTTTAAAGTTTCTTCCTATAAAGGACGCAGTTGAGTTATATGTAGTAGCTTATCCAGTTCATGTCAGCTCTTGCAGCAGAGGCAGGAGGATGCCTGAGTTTAGAAGGATGGCCTAGTACACAGACCAAGCTCGAGGACTGCCAGGGCCACACAGGAATGCCCTGTCTCAAAAAGGAGCAGACCAAGAAAAGACAGCTTGGTTTAATGTAATAGTTATAAATGTCTAAAATTATAAAACTGTCTATATAGCAAAACAAGGGGGGAGGGCGGTTGTTGTATTAAATGTTCTTAGAATTTAGAAGTAAGATAGAAAGACTTAAAGCATTTTTTTCGAGACAGGGTTTCTCTGTATAGCCTTGGCTGTCCTGGAACTCACTCTGTAGAGTTGAGGCCTCGAACTCAGAAATCTGCCTGCCTCTGCCTCCCAGAGTGCTAGGATTACAGGTGTGCGCCACCACCGCCTAGCTGACTTAAAGCATTTCTAAAGAAGACAGAGTTTCCTGTATAGGCACAAGCAGGGGGTGGGAGGTGTAGACTTGTGGAGTTGGAAAGTTATGTAGAGTTCAGAAATAAAACTAGTTTGTGCCAAGCAGGGGATTCTTGTAGGGCCACATTGGAAGTGGTGGAAGAACCCATGGTGGGGGAGGGGCTCTGGGGTGATTTAACTTATTTGGTAGATACCACCTTTCATACCTATGTGTTAGAGCAGTGCCTTAGAGCAGGTACAAATGACCCAAAATACCAAGGGATTCCTGGGGCTCC
The DNA here is from genome assembly GCF_947179515.1 of Apodemus sylvaticus. Classification (NCBI taxonomy): domain Eukaryota; kingdom Metazoa; phylum Chordata; class Mammalia; order Rodentia; family Muridae; genus Apodemus; species Apodemus sylvaticus. The sequence continues at coordinate 53,806,592 of NC_067484.1, read as the reverse complement.
ATAGAAATTGGGTAGTAACTGTGGTGGAGACTTTAGCATGGCCAGCAAAGCTAACGGTTCATCATGTGAAAATGATACCCAAGATGTGTTTGGCTGGTTACCTGAGCCGTAGGCAAGCACTGGTACATAAGACAGGAGTAGGGATCTGACCCATGGTCATAGGATCCAGAAAAAACAACAGTCAAGTGTGTAGGACGCTTGATTGAATAGATGTGTAGAAGTTGGTGATGAGTCCAAGGGAAAGAGGATCAGACTGAATACTACTTTTGATAAAGGCTTAGTGGCTAGTTCTGTCCAGAAAAAAAGACCTTGAGTTATAATCTAGTTGTGGAAATCCTTTGTGTTGGTCGTCTTGTATAGACTTACAGTTTTTCCAACAGCTGTATATTCTTAGGTTTCTGAATAAGAATTTGCTTAAGTACGTGTGAGTTTTAAGCTTAACCTTAGTATTGTTACAGATACCAAAGCCTTTATACAGATTTGTTTTTTACTCTTGTTATATGGAGAAGGAACCTTTATTTAGAAGGAACTTGGCTTTGATAACTAACTAAATGGTTACTGTGTGCCAGGCATTTTGCAGTGATCAAGGTAGGCTTAACATTGAGGCTCATAGGAGACGAAGGAAAATGCTCTGGCAATTCAGGGTGATGGAGTACCACGGTCAGAACAGAGGAGACCCATTCCAGACTCCCCCGAGACCCACCCCTGGCCTGGCGGGTGGAGATGGTGAAGTTATTAAGTCTCTTGTGCTCCCGGTTGCTTTCTTTATTTAATAAATAAGTGAATGGTGCCTAATCAAAGAGTTAAGTTTAGAAATCAGGCCTCTTGTACATGGTAATTGTTTAGGATAGATCCATTATCTAGGAAAGAACCAGTAAGTGTTAATAATCGTGAAAAACATTTTGAAGTTAGATAGACATCTACCTTAAAAATCATTTTGGAAGAAAAACTTCAGAGTGGAAAAAGATGTTTTAGAGTAAATGGGAAAGAATAAGATGTTGGCATGTGTCTCAGCTGAGCTGTGTGGGGACCTGGGGCTTGTTCAAAAAAAGCCTTAGATTGCCTTGGGATTTTTTGTTTTCTTTGTGTTGGGTTTTGTTTTTGTTAAACTCTTTATTGGGACAGGGAGTCAACTTACAGAGAAGGAAAATGAATGTTTTTTTGTTTTTAATTAGATGACCTTACAACAGTTTTATTGACTGTAGAGAGTCAGACTTTTGTCGAGTTGTGACTTCAGTATCTTGGTCTCTGAAGAACCACAGGTGTTCATGAGATGGCTAATGTATCTGGACTTAGGAAATAATCATATGGTGACTGACTATGTGTTTGTCTTTTAGCTATGATGTCAGATGATAGACCTCTTTGGATTCATAGAGGGCCTTTTTACTTCTTACTCAACCATAAAACTAAACTTTAAAATATGTAATAGAGCTCATAAAATTATATTTATGAGATGAATTAAATATGGCTTCATTTTTGTCCACACTTCTTGTCATTGTTAATGATAGTATCGGGTTTCTGCTCCATCTGCTGTACAATCTTCCCTTTTCTTATCATTTTACACTAAAATATTGTTTATGTATTTGGCACCTGCTGTTATTACCTGCAGGGGTTAAACTAGCTAGTCTCCTCATCGCAGCCTGAGATTTACTGATAGTATTCATGTGCTGTCGTCGTCCACAATTGAGATATATCCATGTCACATGCTTATAGAGTTAACATCAGAATAAAAACAATATGCAAGTTTGTAAGGGCTTGAGAACCATTGCAAAGGTCCTCAGATTGAGAACCTGTCATAAGCTAATGGTTTCTACACATGCATCTTCCTCTGTTTCAGTGATGGGTCCCTTGACGGCGTGGGGACTCAAAAGACCTAAAATCGTAGAGTTTGTTTTTGTCCATAAGTTTGTTCTTTAATATTTTACACTGTTTTCTTTCTTAGCTACATCCTTTATTTCTTGTGAAACTGACACCCAGGTTTTCTTTCATAAGCTTCGGTTAGGCTCACCTCTAATGTTAAGGGTTAGAAGTGAATTCATGTTTGTACGTGGCAAAGAACTGGAGTGTGTACAGTATCCCTCACTTCCTTCCCGGGGTTCTAGCATGTTAACTCTATGTGCCCAGTGGCTTGGTAGACTAGGCTGACTCTTGTGGATCTGACCCAGGGATGAGCACTGAGTCAGAGCTCCTGCATTCCTGTTTAACTCGGGAACCTAGCACTGATGATCTGTCAGATAGCTTGCTTTGTGTCTAGGTTACATCCAGAGGTTAGTGCTATACTCAGTAAAATGAGTGTGCTTGGGGCAACCTAAATACGCTGCAGTCTTGAGTGATTTCATATTGATTTTTAAATAGCTCTGTTTCTACATGTAATTTTGTGGGGTTTTTTGTTTGTTTTTAATTTCTGTGTCAGTATTTGTGTATGGGTGTCTGTAGAAGGGCAGAGGAGGGGATCCCCTGTGGCTGGAGTTACACAGCTGTGAGCCACGTGTGGGCACTGGGAACTGGTCTCTGGCTCTCAGACCCTGAGCGTTGCCCCAGCCCCTCCCCTGTGTTAAGGTAAATGGTAGTTTCCTTAACATTATTCATACTTTTCAGTCACTGTCCGTTTCTGCTGCCTCAAGGGGAAGATGTGGAAAAAATTTTGGATGAATGGAAGGAATATAAAATGGGAGTTCCAACTTACGGTGCAATTATTCTCGATGAGACACTGGAGAATGTGAGTGGACTAGAAGAAACGATTTGTAAAGCAGGGGTGGCTGATGTACCTTGTTGACAGAATGTTTTATGTAATGTTCTAAATTGAGGTTTTAAAATGCCTTTAGGTTCCTATTGTTAAAGAGCTATATTTTGGATGCTTTGCCTGCATTCTGTATCTCCCCCCTTTATCTATCTATCTATCTATCTATCTATTTACGTTCCGAGTGCAGCCCCGCCTCCTTCCAGTTCTTCCAGTCCCTCTCCCTCATAGGCACCCCCTCTCCCCTCCCTGTCCATCTCCGAGAAGGATGCAGAGGTCTCCCCTGGGTACCAGTGCATTCTATATCTTAAAATTTTGTACTTGTTATGGCTTAATGTAAAGATGAGTCCTTTCTTTGTTGAAACAGTATGTTTTAAATACACAAGGTATGTTTCTTCACGGTGTATTTGTGTTCTTGGAAGATATTTAGAACAAACTCTGTACACAGCTTATTGGTAAACAATTGCCATAAATACAGAAAAAAAATGCCTTTTGGGGGATGGAATGTGGGGAAGTAGGTCTCTTTGCTTTTTGGTTTTGAATTTCTGCTTGATCACAGGTACTGCTGGTTCAGGGGTACCTGGCAAAGTCAGGCTGGGGATTTCCCAAAGGAAAAGTAAATAAAGAAGAAGCGCCTCACGACTGTGCGGCTAGAGAGGTGAGTGCCTGCACTTGGGGCTTAACTTCCGCTGGTAGCTTTCGAAGTCTTAGGTCTGCACATATCTACCCTTTTCGACTCTGGAGAAAGTTCAGCCTTTTTTCAAAAGTTGAATACATAGTTTAAGAGACAGCCTTTGGGCTGGACAGATGGTTCAGATCACTGATTGCTCTTTCAGAAACCTGGGTCTGACTTCCTGCACCTACTTGCTGGCCTTTTTAACTCCAGCCCAAGGGATCTGATGCCCTCTGCTGGCCGCCCTCGGTACTGAGCATGCAGGTGTTGCACAGATATGTAGGCAAAGCACTCATACACATGCACATGTGATTAAGGTGCCATACCCCCCACGTCTTTCTGTCTCCACCTCTCTCTTTGATTTTTGGGGCCATTTGTCCTCACTTTAATTTTAAAGCCTCTCTCTGACTCTGTTCTTTATAATGGTGCCTTTCCATTTGTTTGTTTTTGCTTTAAAATTGGGTTTCTTTTTTGGAAAATATTTCAACTTCTATATTCTTTATTCCCTTTTTTTCTATTTTATAGTCCAGAAAAAATTAACCATCTGGATTTTTTTCTAAGAAATTTACTTTTTTCTCCTCAAAACCCATTCTAGCTTTATACTTGGCCTATCAGATAAGGTTTTTAAAGTCCTCCCCCACCCCCAGCTTCACTGTCAAAGGACGGGGACTTATTCCTTGTCTTCTGAATTTGATTATTTCCAAAATTTTACTCAAACCATTCCTGCCCAAACCACCCCTGCCAATCCAAACCCGGTGTGGCTCCTGGGGTTGCAGGTGGCGCCAGTGCTTGTTGATGTGGTGAACCTAGGGGCTCAAAGCATGGCTGGAGCCAGGGGCTGTTTAAACTTCAGAGGTCCGCTCACGCCTTCTTAGCAGCCAAATCTCCTTCCTGCAGACTAGCACCGTGGGGGTGGCCAAGCGCTTTGCTGAGGGCATCCCAGGTTTAAACCAAAACAGAATCTGAGCCAGGTTCAGAGGATCCTTTTCTGAAGCTCCACTGCCTGTATAAGTCCTGCACTATAAGGACTGGCATTCTCTGTAAAGTGAAATTCAGAGTGAGTGATTTCTCCTTTATGTTATTTAAAATTTCATTTACTGGTTAGCTCTAGTCCATAATAGTCTCTGAAGTTAAACAGCAACTGTTGTTGATCATTTTTGGTTTTAACATACGATAGTCTGCGATTAGCTCTTTGTCCTACACCATATTATACCTGACCCCTGAAGTTTGTTCTCGTTTAGTCTGTTTATGTACAAGCCTGGCTACTTTGAACAAGCCATTTAACCACTCATATGTTTTAAGGAGAGTTGCTTTTAAGAACTTCATATCCAAAAGAAACATCTTTGAGGGGAAGATGGCAGAAATGTGATTTTGAGGTGTTTTTGAGGTGTTTTTGAGGTGGTCTGTTTGATACAGTGGTATTTATTGTCTGGTTTTAGTTTGGGAATAGCTTATTAGTAAAGAAGTTACAGTTCTTAAAAGCCACCATGGCGTCTGGGATTTACCTCATCGTGTAAGGTTCCTGCTGCTGTTCTCCCCAGGAGGAGAACAGAGTTTGGAGTATGTACCCAGCTTTAGTGTACATGCTGGCAGTGTCAGTTCAAGAAACAGAATCTCATCTTCTGCAGGGAAGTATCTGCAGCTAGAGGTCATCATAGTAAGACAGACCCGGAAAGGCAAATGCATTTTTTCCTCCTTTGGGAACCCTAGACATCATGTTGATCCATTAAACCAGGTATATATGTGGGTCATAAAAAATGTGAGGTTCTGGGAATGACTGGAAATGCCAAAGGAAGCTGGGGAGGAAAGGGAGGAGCAGGTGGTTAGTGTGGTCGGAGAGCACTTGTGGACGGAAGCTGT